>NW_021940796.1:438619-444383 GCF_001715985.3 Manacus vitellinus
CACCTGCCCCTCCAGGGACATCCTACTAAAGGCATCAAACCTCAGTAAGCAAAAACCCCCATCCTCTCATCTCTCATGGCAAACAGATCCCACTGCCCTAGAGCCCAGCGAGCCATCTCCCACCAGCTCCCACACAGCTACCTGCAGCACACATGTTCCTTCCTCTGGTTCCCCAGCAGCTCTGTAAAGCTGAAGTGGCATCTACAGCCTGACCACCACACAAACCCCCCCATCCTTTAACAGCCAGGCTTCAGAAATCCCATGGAAATGGAAATGCTGACCTCTAGCTGGGTATGAGCTCCCATCCATCTCAAATCCCAGGAAAACAGAAACTGTTCCCTGCACCAGGCTTTGGGCATTGCGGGTCACAGCAGAGCTGTGGGGAGATGAGCCAAGCTCCAGGGGTGGGCATGGTGCCCAGGTGTCCCCACAACTTCCACTTCCCCAAACCAGCCAAGAGTGCCCGCCTGCACCCACTCAGGGCTGGGCTACACTGGGGGATCACCCTCCACCAGTCAAAAAGGAAGGGTGGGAACCCTGAGCACCCCTCGGCAATCAAGGGGCAGGGGGAGCTTTCCTGAGGCCACAGAGTGACCCTGGAGTGCAGCCTGGCACCGCAGCCAGGAGGGGGGAGCTGCTCACCTGCACATCATCCCCTGTGCCCACGGGACCCAGGGGCCCAGAGCTCACGTCCCAAAGCTGCAGCAGCTCAAAGGCCAGTGACAGCCTCTGACTGCCAAGGTCTGACCAGATCAGCTACAGAACACTCACCTCCCACCCTGGTGATCCAAACCAAGGTCTGGTGCAGACAAACAGCATCCCCTCAGCCCGACACTCCAGGCAGTGCTGGCTCCGGGGACTAAGGCAGCTGTAGCCCAATGCTCTCATCCAAGCACCCAAAAGCTGTAAATTGAGAGACATTTGCATTTTGTCTGATGTGTGAAAGAAAGGGGCGGAGGGGGGGGGACACAGTATAGGGAGTTGGAGAGAGAAATCACTCAACTCCAGGGAAAAAACTTGGATTGAAATCTAGCTATTTCAACTCCTACTTTTCTGCCCACAGCCTTAAAGGGATGAAAGGATGGAAATTCTTTGCATTTTAGAGCTCTTAAGGACATTATTAAAAAAAAAAACAAAACCCAAAAAAACCAGGCTGCAGGCTTTGCAGCCATAATTCAGGTACCACGAAGCATCTGGAACAGACATTTGCTTGGAGCACGTTTGCTCCTGGCCTGCATGATCCTTGTCAAAGCTCTGCATCAACAGCACTGTGTGACGTTATTCTCTCGCTTCATCTTCCCCCAGGTCTCATATTCCTTACACTCAACCCAGCTGATTTCTGCCCAGCTCTACTGAGCTGCTCACAATTAAAATGCCTGAAAATAAAAGCAGGGAGCTTCCTGCACAGTCAGGCTCTGTCACACAAGGGAATAACACCCAACACATCCTCTTCAGTGCAGCCCTGCACACAGAGGTGTGGGACAGGGAGTGACAGCAGCTGTGGGAAGCTCTGACCTTAGCTGGCACTACATCGGGAACAACTTGGAGAGTCACAGAGAAACAGCCAGCTCTCCATTTAGACCTTTCCCCTTGCAGCACCATCAGCACCAGCTACTACATCTTGTTCTGCCACTTCAGCCCTGTGTGAACTCGTGGCTGCTGGAGGTGACATGGAAGCAGGGAAGGTGACGGGGACACACACAGCAAGGCAGGGCCCAACTCCCCTTTGCTAGGAGGTCACCACAGTCAGCAGGTCAGAATCACTCCAACAGCTCTTTCTTGTCTCATCTGTGCTAAATTACAGAGTAATCACACACCTCTCCCAGGATTTTGGAGCACAGGAGGGCAGGACCTTGGCACGGCCATAGGAACACATCTCCCTTTCCTGCTGCCCAAGAGAGTGTGGGGCAGCCCCCACGGAAACCCACCTCACCCCACACCAGTGCCCAGGGAAGGGTGGAAGCCTGCTCCCCATCCCCACATCTCTGGCAGCCCCCCAGGGCCATGTCAGCCACCACAGATACAGGTGATAAACTACATTTGTACCAGGCAAAGGTTAAAAATACACCAAGAACCCAACCCCAGCTCCTCCAAGGCCACCAGTCTCCCTTGCTCCCAGGAACCACATCATCCCTTGCTCCTGGGTACCACAGCACCACCTGCCCAGCACCACCCCTCCTGCATGGGAGTGCATCCAGAAATAGTCTCTGCAATGACATTTTCTCACTTCCCCCCTTCCCCCCGAGGTATTTCACACAGTTGGGCTCAAAAACAAAAGGGAAAACAACCCTTCCCCCTTTCGGAGCAGGCACGGCCAAATCATAACCGAGCAGCCAAAATTAGGGAACAAAAGCCCTGGGGGAGGACAGCTCCTCAGTACCATCTACCTCAGTCTAAATTAACATCTCTCAGGGACCTCTGCCAGAACCAGGATCCCATCACTCTGACCCAACCCAGTGAACAGCCTCAGCCCACTGGGAACACTGGGTATGGGCTGCCACACTGCTGGTAACACCTCAGAGCAGGATGGTGCCCAGGAAGGGCAGCATAATCCTTTTTGTTACTGGGCTAAGAGACTGATTTCATCATTAGTGCTTTAATATCACCTGCGGCACTTTGAGGGCATTCAGCTTGCTATTATGACTCTGAGGAAGGTTGTGGGCACCCAGAAATATTAGATTTTGTCCTGGCAGGAAGAACACGTTGTGCACATCATCAGAGCAAAGGAGAACAGTGTCCAAATTAACTCTGACTCAGTCCATGGAATATTTTTAATGCTATTTTCTCCCCTTTGTGGTGCTGCTAAAGTGAAAAGAATAACTCAATGTCTTAAATGCAGCTTCCCAGCTTGCTCTCAGAGGTGGCTCTTTGCCACTCAACAGCATCAGGTCAGCAGCACTCACTGGCCATCACAGGGCTCCCTCAGCCACCACGCTTGGGAGGGGACACTGTGTGCCACCCAAGAGGAGAGCTTCAGTTGAAGGACAGGAAAGCCGAGGACAGCTGCTAGATAGACCTTCCTGAGACCAAGGTTGTGCACAGCCCACACTGCAAACCACACTCCAGCTCCTCTTCCACATTCTTGAGGAACCACTGACATCTCATGGACTCATCCCTACGTCCAAAGCGATCTGATCCCTCCTGCTCAGTTCTATGGAAGCAGCTGAAAAACAAATCCTGGAGGAAGCCACCACTCAACCTGAAAAACACCACTTCTCAGACAGTGGTACAGAGGGTACACCCACCCAGGTGTGGCACCACCAGCATTCCCAGCAGCCTGGGGAGCACCCAGTACAGAGGAGGTCCCACCACACTGGGGACCACAGCACAAAGGAGGGGAACCCAGGAAAGCAACAGGTGCCAGCTGAGCCCCACCCCAGCACTGGCCTGTGCCCCCCAAAACCCTGCTGGTTTCTCTCAGCATCACATGACCCAGCTCTTTGCTGCAGAGGGACACAGATTGTGCCTCATCACAGCCCCACATGTAGAAACTCATCATACAGGCTCATTGAATTCTTCTCTGCCCATTGTGAATTTAACATACAGAGTCATTTGTTTTCTCAAGTCCATCCATTTTAGAGCCCTCCCTTGCCAGTGAGGGCATGAAATTCTCTGGAGAGGCTCTATCTAGGAAAAGCCTGTTCAAGCACACAAATTTTCTGTGCCTGTTTTCCCCACCTCTTCCAGCCATCCACTCCCTAAGCAAGTGGAGCCCAAGGGAGGATGCTTCGGGAGAGCAGCAGATGCATCCACATGCACTGTGCCTCCCCAGTATCCAGCAGGAAGGTTGCTCTGTGCCTCCCTATGGGTGCCTTGCTCAGGATGATCCAGAGACAGGGCAGGCATCGCTGCTCCCACCGCTGTGCCAGGGGCATCCCTGCTGCAGGCAGGCCAGCAGCTGCCACGTCCCCGGGCACTGTCACCATGGCTACCTGCACATCCACTGCTCATCCCACACCACAGCCCAGGGTCCCCACTGCAGGGGGAGCTCATCGCCTGCTTGCCCGGGCCGAGGAAGGATGCTTTGGGCAACCACCGCATTCCCGGTGGCAGGCTGGCACTGGCAGCAGCACCGGGAACCAGGGAGCATTTGGCCCAATTCGCACGACAAATACGGGGGCAGGGTGGAGTGGGGGAGGGTGACTGCAGCCAATGAAGAAATTATGGAGAGACAGAAAAAGAACAGCTTAAACTAAAAATCAGGGCTGGAAAAACATGGGGGCGGGAGGAAAGCATGGGAATGAGAGAGTCCTGAACAAGCTTTGACTAGAAATTAGGAGGTTTCTAATCTTCAATACAAACAGTCTCTGGAACAGTTTCCTAATAACAGAAGTAAAGGAACAAAAAAACCCCAAAAACTTAACTGAGGCTTAGCATGTTTGTGAAGACATTACACGAGACAGCAAAATCTAGTGGAAGATGTCCCTGTCCATGGCAGGGGGGTTAGAACTGGATACTCTTTAAGGTCCCTTCGACCCAAACCATTCTGTGATGCTATGGTGCCTGCAGCAGCAGGGCACTGGGCTCACTGACCTGCTGTGTACCCTCACACCTTCTTCTGCCAGGGGCTGCTCCTCCAGCCACCCCTGCCCTGCACCCCAGCCTTGGCAACAGGCAGGGATGCTGCAGCTGCCTGAGGCCAAGCTGTGCTGGTGCAGGGTCAGACCTCAGCAGCCGGGGCTCGGGTTCAAGGCCAAACACATGGTTCCCTCTGAATGTTGCAAACAAGGCACACAGGGCTTGGACTTGAGCTTTTCCAAATCCCGGTACCTCTTGTCAACATCACCTATATTTTTTCCACCATTTTGGGTCGTTTTTGCAAGAGCCAGGCTAGATTCAAATCAGAGCCAAGACACAGTCTTTCTGTTTTGGCATCCAACTTGGAGACAGATGTTAACTTGAAGCAGGGATTCATCTACCCCCATGAGGTTGCAAAGAGGTCTGGAGAGAATGAGCTGTTTTTAGCTCCTGGAAAAAATGTCTCTGCTCCTGTTGCTGCTGAAGTCCTGTTCCTGTTTCCACAGCAGCCGCTAACAACACACAGAGCATCTGACCAGGTACACAACAGGCAGCAGCTGGACAGGGACCCTTCAAGCAGCCCCCAGAACTCTGCCACCATACAGATATGCTTAGGGATGAAGGGAGGGAAGGATGATAAAACAAACAAGCAAAGAAAAAGGCAGTTTTGTTGCTGTGGTTATCATCCCCTGTGGGAGGAACCAGCAACAGAGGGAGAATGCAGTATCTGCGAAACGTGGTGTGTGCGAGCGCGAGCCTGCTGCCTGCAATCACGATGCATGTTGGATCTGAATTTAGACTCTTTGGCATGACTCCAACCCTCAATAAGTCGTGCCGTGTGGACAGATATTATGTCCCTTCTGCTACTAAAACAACAAGCAGTCTTAAATAAAACAGCAGAGCCTGGAGCATGCAGAAGACACCAGCACCTGGCAGGATCCATCTCACACCCTGCATTCACCAGGGATGCAGGCGACATCTCACACAGCCCTCACAGGCTCCGTGGAGCTCCACACGGGGAACACCGGTGCTCTGCCCTCGGGGATGAGAAGGTTGAAGGGAAATGCTCAGCCTGGTGAGCAGACATTGCTCTGCTTCCCCGGCAGGGATGAGCTGCAGCCTCGCTCAGGGACAGCGACGGGGAGGGTCATCCCAGTAGACTGGCGTGGGGTGCGCAGGGAGGCTCAGACGGCCCTTTTCTGTGTGAACACCTGGGGCTCCCCAGCCAAGGAGGTGCCCGGGGGGG
>NW_021940796.1:445129-448642 GCF_001715985.3 Manacus vitellinus
AACGCGTCCTCGACGTGGGTCCCTCCTCACTCCCATCCCAAGGAGCAGAAGCTGGCGCAGGCGGCCCGGCTCGGCTCACAACAGCTCTGTGCCCCAGCAGGGCCAGCAGTGCCCCGCGGCCACTGTCCTGCCTGCTGGCACAGCCAGAGCCTGGCAAACCCGGGACCTGCCGAGCCAGAGTTTGCTTTTGGGCTGCCCTGGGCGACGGCCCCAGTCTGAGTAAACATTTTATCCCCATAAGACAGATGCTGCTCATAACTGGTCGCTGGTGACCCACAGACTCCAGACTGCTCCGGGTAACTTCCCATCTCTCTGGGAAATCAAAAGAATCCACTAAAATTAACCCCATTGGGAAATCAAATTAATCTAGTGAAATTAACCCCAACAGCACTTAACATTAATTATAAATGATGTTACACGCATTTCAGTTGCACATGCCAAATGATACACGTGCATCAGGGGTGAGGTTAACCCAGTCTCTGACAGCAATTTGCAAAAATTAGTTAAAATCAATAACCAGCACAGTCAGTTTCTAGAAAGCCTCTCCAGCGGCAGACAGCGGAATTACCGTCACGGGAAGCAGCTGGCAGCAGCAGGCATGTATGCCATGGCTCCTGCCGAGAACAGCAGGCCCTTACACTCCTAGAAGTCTCTTCCAGGTGTGAATGTCACCTCCCTCCCTCTCCACCCTGCTCCAGGGTCTCTGCACCCCCAGAGACGCCTTGCCCTGCAGGAGGAGCACCCACAGCCCTTCCTACCCTGGGAAAGCTGAGCCTTTTGGGCACCCCCTCCCTCTGCAGACACCCTCCCACTGTTGTTCTTGTCCATGTGATTCTGGGCAGATAAATACTTCAGGGCTTTAAGGGCTCTTGGAGCAAAACTGCTGTTGAAATGGAGAGGGAAAAGCTTTTAGTGCGGCAGCCACCCGGGGACTCAGCATGTTCCAGAGCTCTTTGCAGGCCAGAGAACAGACGCGGCGCTCTCTGTGTCTGGAGGCCCATGAGGCTTTTATGTTAATGGTGTTTTATCATCAAACACAGGATGGGAACAGACAGCGATGCATATGCATCAGCAGGGAGAGCCACGGCATATGCCTGGGATGCAGCTCCCAAGGGGAGAATTTAAGCACTGAACAAAATTGGAATATCAGAACGTATATTTTCCAGTGATCACTGATGGCTGGGCCCTGGCTCCCAACTGGTTTTTAAGTAAATATTAAGTGTGCTGCATGCATAAAGTGAATCCTCAACAGGTTTTTGCTTGACCAAAAGCACGGGGAGTTTAAAAGCAAAGTTTGAGTGGACAGGCAGTAAGTCCCTTCCACTGCTTTAAACCTAATGGCACATAACAGTGTTTGCAGCTCCTGGTACAGCTACTGCACCTGGAACTTTATTTTAAAGCAAAACCCAAGATGTTCAGGTGTCCCAGGGCTCCCAGACAGGCTGGGCTTAGGTGGCCCATGTCAAAACCACGAGGGCTTGTGACAGAGCAAGTGTCACTGGCAGGTGATGTGCCCGTGCTCCCCCCAGCCCTGCACCCACTGGCCCCCCTTACCTGCTGGGGGAGCCCAGGTCTGCCCGGCTGACGATGCGGTGCTGGTGGGGTGAGTAGAGCCACTGGAAAGCCGTCAGTGTCCTCTCCTCGATGCGAAAGCGGCCTTCTCGCACGTACCTAAAAATAACATCCAGAGAGACTGAAATATTCATTAGTGCTGGATTGCGGGGAGGGAGAGGCAGGACACAGGGAGTGGCTGGCTCGGCAGTGCCACTCAGAGCTGCGAGTCCACCACCATGTTCTTTAGTGGAAGCAGAAAATGACATTACAGACTCTCTGCCTGCATCCCTGCACCCTCCCTGTCTTCCACTGCCCATCAACCAACCCTCCCACGGGCATGTGGCCATGGCTGGGACAGGGCATTCCTTGAGGGTGATCCCCAGAGAGGGGGTCCCTGCACCCTCCAGATGGGCATCTGTGGGGCCACTGCCAGCTGTAGCCCCTGTACAGCCCCCAACCAACATGGAACCCCTGGGCCAGGCCCATGAGCACACATAATTGCCACGTGCAAAAAAGCAAAGAGCAAACATTTCCAAAGCAGCACAGGATACTCCTCTGTAAAGGCCCGGGGGGCAGAGGTACAGCACTGTCACCCTGGGGCACAGCCTGCCCCCAGTACCCACCCACCTCCCCCCCAACACCAGCCCTGTCCCTAGGCTATCACTAGCTTTGAGGCCAAGATAATGCATTTCTAGCATCATTTCAAATGTCAGGCCAGATGTTGAGGCTTATTGAGTAATATTCAAGTGATGAATCGATGATTATGAATTCAATTAAAGAAGTACGGATTCTCTGTCAAGTGAGCAAAAGCCTGGTAACCACAGTTGTTCTCATCTTTTAGAATAAAATCCTGCTGCCTGCCTCCATCCCAGCAGCCAGCTGCACTTCACACACCCTGCTCTGAACATGAAATTTCATCAGCAAGCCATTAATAATTTAAAGCCCCTATGGTACTGGCTGAAGACTCACGCACACACAGCTGCAGTGCCCATGAACCTCAGCCAGGGCTGGGGTGAGCTCATGTCCCCTCCTCTGTGTGTGGATGCTCCAGGAGGTTCATTGCCAACATTAACTACAAGTATCTGGCCACGTTGCTTTGATGGGGCAAAGGGGATGCACCACAGTGCCATGAGCTCCACGCAGCCCTGATGAGCTGCTTGCTGCTGCTGGGCTCTGCCACCCGCCTGAACCCACCCTGCCCAGCCCAGCACTAGAGGGTCCTGTGGAGCAGGGGGTGCAGGATCCTGGACCTCCTGCTGCAGCTAAAGGAAGGGCTTCTTGAGCATGCCAAGCACAGAGTGACCTGCCAATTTTCTTGGTAAAAGCAACCAAGCATGGTGCAGTCCCAGTGCTCCCTGCAGCCCTGATATACGATAACCCTGCACAGAGCAGAGTCAGGGAAGCCAGGGTGTCCTTTGGGAAGTGAGGGGTGAGGCAGTGGAGACACAGAACAGCCAGCCCAAGCAGCCGCTGTAACAGTTTGTGTCTAAGTGTGCAAAGAAAAAAGTGTCCTTGTCTGCAAGGGGAGGGAGGGAGAGGAAAAAACCAAAAAAGCTTCAGTGACTCCCACTGTGGCTACTCGCCCGGGATTGCGGGGCTCCCGCCCACAGCTGGGGCTCCGGTACCCAGCCCCGGCCTGGCTCAGGCTCTGATCCCGCCCGGGAGCTGCCGGGACCAGCCTGGGCCCCATCCCGGAGCTTCCATCAGTGTCCCCGCGGAGTCACCCAGCCACAGCTTGGCATCGCCGCAGCGCCCTGCTCAAAAGTCACAAGCTTCGGACGTCACAAACTGCACAATTCAACATAAAAGAACACAGAGAAAGCTTGTTCCCAATGTCAGCCCGTCCCGGTTGCTCCGGGCACGGCCAGCGCCCTGTTCCCAGCCCCATCCCTGCACGCCAGAGCTCAGAGCAGCCCCAGCACCCCACGCGTGTCCCGGGGACTCCCCCCGGGTGGGGGG
>NW_021940796.1:449671-476537 GCF_001715985.3 Manacus vitellinus
CCCCCCACCCACTCCACCCCTCACAACCAGTGCACAGGGGTGAGTGGGGGCCACACCTGCACAATCTGGGGGCTGGACCCCACCCCTGGTTCTGTCACAGTTCTTGCTCGCCGTGAGAGTACCCACCCAAATCACTTGGCAGAACCATTCTCTCATAGATTAGAAGGAGCCCTGAGCCAGAGGTTCCCCCTGGGAACCCCTGGGTGCTGTGGGGGGCTCAAGAAGTAAATCAGGAGCACAATGTTCCTTCAAGGAGCTTCAAATAACACTGAAAGCTGTTTCTCAAAAGTGGTGTTCTGGCACTAAATCCTCACTTTTCTGGTCTTTGAGAACTTAATTCACAGCTCAGCAAACCCAGGATTCATAATCCAACAACTTCATTTAAACCAAATGGCATTAATTATTCAAATAAATACCTATTATTGGTAATTCTGGAGTCCTGCTGTTGTTGGGTCCAAACGAATCTGAAGAGCGCTGGTGCCTCCTCACAGCTGGGCAGCAGAGGGTGCTTTGCCTGGGCCACAGAAAAGGAATCAGATGGGGGTCTTCCGAATCTGGGCAGTGACCTGCCCTCTGGAGGGGCTCTCACCTCCCATGAGTTACAGGCTCCAGGCTGGAGGGAACAGCCTGCCCAGACAGACCACGTCCACGCACCGCATGGGCAGCTGGCAGCTGCTCTGCCACAGGGGCACAGCACCTCGGCCCTCAGCTGGGTGTGTCAGCTGAAATGGTAGCCAAGAAATCACTGGTATATCGTATTTGGTGACCAGGCAGCACAGGGCTCACTGCTTGGCAAGGCCCTGCTCTGCAGAGCCCCAGAGCTGTGCTGGGCCTCACGTTTGCACACACAGAGGAATGTGTGTGCAGGGGGGAATGACTGAGGGGGTCTCACTACTCCAACCACTTGCGCTGCCCCCCAGCAGGGTAGAGCCATGGATGCACCTTCACTGACCCTCACCCCAGCCTTGGCTTCTCTCTCTAGCCCCTGTACCCCACTTCAGGAGGTCATGGGCAGGGGAGCAGTGATGGGAAGGGGGGGAGGAAGGAGAGGAGTTTGAAACACCCTCCTGCCTCTGGAGCCCAGGAGCTGACCCACCTCTGCTTCAGCACAAAGATCTTTGCAGACCTCAGAGATTTAAAAGTAAAAACAACTTTTATTTTAAAATATTTGAAAAATTGGAAAAAAGTTCTAAAATAATGAGAAAAATAAAAAATTGGAGTGTTCGCATATCACATACATGCTAACCTGCAGGGATAAATTGCATGGCTTAGCTCAAGCAAATATCCTTATGAGTAGATATTTTACAGTCCCCGTGGAGATGTTAAGCTAATGTTAAATTTATTAAAACCCTCCAGCTTTTAGCCTTTAGATTTTACGGAGCCGCTTATTAGGTTCTTCAAAGCAATTAGAAGACACACACACTATGTTTCAATTAGGCTGAAAAATAGTATTTGAGGCGAAGTTAAACTCATTTTTAAATTAAATGCAAAAATCCCCCTAATAATTAACTCCGGGGTAGAGAGGGGGAAGCTCTGGTCTCAAAGCACTCCCATAGTCAGCCATAGTCCATAGAAGGGTGCAGGATTCAGGTTTAACTCCAGTGCACACAGGATGATTCCTGTTGGGAATCAGCTGTGTGGTCCAGGAACCAGTCACCGCCGAGGGGATCTGTGCTCACCCAGTGCAGGACCTTGGCCACATCCAGACTCGCAGGCAGAAGCTCCATCCCTCAGCTCCTCCAGCAGCCCAGGAAGGAGGGATGCGTGAGCAGGAGCAGCCCCAGGTGCTGCCCGGGACTGTCTCTGCCCACTGACTGCGGCGCCGTGTAGGATCCCTGCCGTCCTCACCTGCCCTCCCGGGACAGGTATCTCGGCTAAGACGGGATCAACCAGACCTCAGTGTCGGAGCGAGACTCAGAGGCCTCTGAGGGCAGAGCGAGGCCGCGGTGCACAGCACACCTCACCCGCGGTGCACAGCACACCTCACCCGCGGTGCACAGCACACCTCACCCGCGGTGCACAGTACACCTCACCCGCGGTGCACAGCACACCTCACCCGGGGGTGCACAGCACACCTCACCCGCGGTGCACAGCACACCTCACCACCGGTGCGCAGCACAACCTCACCCTGTGAGTGACACCACACAGCACCACTCACCGGGGTGCCACAGTACACCTCACCCGGGGTGCACAGCACACCTCACCGGGGTGCACAGCACACTCACGGTTGCCGCGGCGGTGCACAGCACACCTCACCCGCGGTGCACAGCACACCTCACCCGCGGTGCACAGCACACCTCACCCGCGGTGCACAGCACACCTCACCGGGGGTGCACAGCACACCTCACCCGCAGTGCACAGCACACCTCACCCGCGGTGCACAGCACACCTCACCGGCCCTCCCGCCTTTGCCCAAAGGCTGCGGGCTGTCAGCTCGGCCGCAGCAGGAAGCCCC
Source organism: Manacus vitellinus (assembly GCF_001715985.3). Taxonomy (NCBI): domain Eukaryota; kingdom Metazoa; phylum Chordata; class Aves; order Passeriformes; family Pipridae; genus Manacus; species Manacus vitellinus. Next base: position 452,127 of record NW_021940796.1, read on the forward strand.
GGCAGCACCGGGGCTGCAGCCCGACAGGACCGTGCTCCAGTGCCACCCACACCGACAGGGCCGCACGGGCACTGCCCGTGCTGGTGCCGGTGCCAGCACCGCTGTCCTTACCGCTGTCGGTACCGCTGTCGGTACCGCTGCCTGCGCCGGTGCCGCCGCCGCCGGTGCCGGTACCACTAGAGGTCAGTGCCGGCTCGGAGCAACGGCCGAGCCCAGCCCCTCTCGGCAGAGCTGCCACCCGCAGCACCACCCGCATCCCGCATCGCTCATCCACTCATCCCCGCATCCCGCATCCCTCATCCACACATCCTGCATCCCGCATCCCTCATCCACACATCCCCGCATCCTCACATCCCTGCATGCCACATCCCACATCCCTACATCCTCTCATCCTGCATCCCCTCAGTCTCCACCAGTCTCGCTCCAGGGGACAAACCACGTCGCTGCAGCAGAACCCGGGGCCGAGGTGCACAGTGGGTCCCCCCATGTCTGCTGCCCACATTGCCACGCTGCTGAACGCCGGGGTCACCGTGCGCAGGGGCTGTCAGCGCCCTCACTGAGGCACATGGCAGTGAGATGTCTCCCAGCTGGTGTACAATGGGCTGACTGGCTCTGCCCAACAGCCTCCAGAGCTCAGTCTCACATCTGGGCTGAAAGCGGGGACCCCGCAATTCCTCCTGAAATGGCATTCCTGCCATTTTTGCCTCATTATGTTATCACAAACAACGTCAGATCTGTTCAAGAAGCAGCTCCCTTCTCTTGGAGCAAGGGAGGAGTGGGGAAGGGTCACAGCGTAACTGCAGTGCAGGACATCATGGTGGCTGGAGGCATCAGCAAAGGGACTGCCAGGTCCTGCTCAAAAAAGCTGCCAGTGAAACCAGTTCACTGTGGAACTGGTGATGGAATTATCCTGTGCCATGCTGGGTGCAGAGGATGCGTGGTGCTCTGCTGCCATCCGGCGTGGCAGGCTGCATCCTGGAGCCATGACCTCATTTACAGAGCAGCTCTCCATCCCTGAGTGCCTGACCTTGACTGTTTTATCCAGTGGAAAATCAATGAAAATTGTTCAAACCTCGTGAAACATGATGCACTCAGATATCCCCTCTCCCCTCCTCCCATCTGTAGCTCACTGCTACTCAAGTTAGCACACAAGTTAGGACAAGACACAACGCGACATTAAAAACACCCACACCCCCTAAACATGGTACACTGCCCTGAGAGGGACAAGTGACACCTTGGCAAGCATTGACCTGATGGTCACAAATGGGTGAGAGGGGCTCCTAATGAGACAGCACTTCTCTGAACAAGAAAGGCTGCACTCTTCTCCTTCACACAGGCATCTGCCACCTCTTAACAACTTGTTGTTGCAAGAAGAACTCATTTTTCAGAGAAAACAAGTTGAGAGGAGACCCACGCAGGAGTTGGCATGACTGGGTGAGCACTGGGAAGCCCTCAAGCTCTCAGTTGTGCTGGCTGAAGCTGCAAGCAGATCTGTCTGAATAACTCATTACAAATCAGCAGCTTGTGTGTGCATGTGTAGACCCTCAGACCCCACTGCTCATCTTTTCTCCTGATTTAATGATTTCTCTCTTTGTGCAAACTAAACTCAATCTCTCAATGAGCCCTAACACCAAAGCCAGCCTTCCTCTGCTACTAGACACAGCAGGCCAGGCTGGACCACACTGCTGTGCATCAGGCGAGGGTCCAGTCCTCTGTGCTCCGTATCACACCTGGAGCATGTGCTTCGCTGCAGGCACAGCAGTCTGTCGGCCATGGCACACCCTCAGTCACTCTGTGGAGCACAGCACTCACTCAGAGCCTGGAAGCACCCAAGGGAAGGAAAGGATGTGGGATAGTAGAATCATACCACAGACCATACCCCGTGGGCTGCCCTACACTCCTCCGTGTGGTGGTTGTGCGCTGGTATAAGCAGAATTGAAGTAGTTTTAATGTGAGGATGGCAGCACAACCCAGCTGAGCATCAGAGCAGGAACACTGCACTCCCTGTGGCAGATTTGGGTTTAAGGGAACGGGGATCAGCAGACTGTCAGCTGACGGGGAGGACGCTACCATTTCCCTGCACCGTCACTGCCGTGCGGATGGAACAGGCCACCGCATCCCAGCTCCCCCGCCAGAGCAGAGGCGCAGAGCATTGAGTCATCTTTGAATGTGGAGCCCCAGCTGGTCTGGGCACTGCAAACAAAAGGCATGAAGAATCAGTTACCACATGAGTAAACAACGTTTTTGCGCTATCTCTATGACCGCAGCTTTGCTGGTTCAGCCCACTGGTTTCCTGGCTGCAGGCAGTACCGGCCCACATTTGACTCACATCCCCCCGAGCGGTGGTAACACCGCAGCCCCCCAGGGACACACCGCCGCTGCCTCCCCCGCAGACCCCGAGCCCCCGCTCTGTCCCCCCTGGGCTGCTCGGGGGGTCGCCCGCGCCCGGGGCTGGGCGGCGGCGCCGCGGACCGCGGCGCGGCTTCAGCCACTGCGGACAGCGGCGGATGAGCGGGACGAGAGTCCCCGGGGATGCGGAGACCAGGAGGGTTCCCCGGGAAGCAGCAGCGCCAGCCTCACCGCGAGTCCGGAGAGCAGAGTCCGAGAGTCCCGGGGAGCGGACCCCAGCCCCAACCGAGGCTCCTGAGAAGCGGAAGCGGGCCCGTGAGTCCCGGGGAGCGGAGCGCCCAGTGTCCCGATGCCGGCTCCCCTGCAGCGGCTCCCCGGCCCGGGCCGGGCAGTGTCCCCGGCAGCGTGTGGGGTCTTCCCCGGGTCCCCCGCCGCCGCCCGCCCCGGCTGGCAGCTCCCCAGTTCCGGGCACCTTGCCCGGCCTGTTTACGGGCGGCGGGCCGGGCCGGGCAGCGGGGCCGCCGCAGGCCAGCCCGTGGCAGCGCGGAGCCGCCGCGGCCCCGGCCCGGCCCCGGCCCCCATGACGCGCCAGCGGCGCCCGCCGGGCCCCGCCGCCTCCCCCCAGGTAGGACCGGGCGCGGGGCCGGTGGGAGCGCGGGGGCCGGGCCGGGGCGCGGGCCGGGCTGCGGGAGCGGGCGGGGTCCCCGGGCTGCGGGAACGGCCCCGCAGAAGTTCCCCGCAGCCCCGCCGTGCCGGTTCTAGAAGTTGCTTCTTCCCGGTGCCCTTCCCCGGCGGCGGGACTGTCCCCGCTGTCCCCCGCCTGTCCCCCCGAGCCCGCTGCGGGACTCAGCGCCGCGGCACCGGCAGCGCCGCTGCCAGACCGCGGCGGGTCGGGCGGGCACCGGCGGAGCCCGGGGGAGGATCGGCCCCGAGCGGCCGTGACGGGCCCGGTTCGGCTCCCGGCGCAGAGCTCGATCCATAGCGAATTCCCCCGGAGACGGGAGGAGAAAGCACGGCCTTGCCTTCAGCATCCGCAGCCCCCTGACAAGCCTCGCTGGGGCTGTTCCTCAGGCAGCTGTGCTCAGAGAATTGAGAGAAAACACAATAATTTATAATCAACGTCTGTATTGATTTTATCTGTAAATAGATACTGACAGATAATGAATAGCAAACAGCGCTCCGAGTGTAATTCTGTCTCTGCTGAGATCAGGGAAGGTTTCCCACTGACTTTTCCAAGGCCGGGATTTCACCTCTGGTTTCTATTCCTGGCATTGCCACTGCCTCTGTGACCTTCTGCAAGTTTCTGAGCTTCCTGCTGTCTGATTTCCCGACATTAAAGATACACTGGCTTCATGGCATTGCTGCTAAGTTTTTCTTTGTATTCTTTGAGCTGTAAATACTAAGTACTATGTATTTCTAACATGTATCAGTGTTTATTCCTGTATATGTTTTAATGTGATGGAGAGGGGGTTGCTGGCAAGCACAGCAGGACAAATTATCGACCTGTTCCTGCAAACCTCATTTGTGCCCTCTGACTCCCAGCTACTTTGCCATTTATGGGGAATAATGATCAGACGGATAAGGGCCGGACCTTGCTGTGATGGTGTGTGTGCAGGGGTACATGGACATGCAACACTGCATCTGCCTTTCAGATGCATCATCGAGATGGAGGGGTTTTCTTGGTCAAAGTTTTGGGATTCTGATTTGCATTGATCAATAGACTTCCGTAGAGTTTTGCCCTGGAAGCAAATTCTCAACCAAAGCAAATCAACCTGGGCAAAGGAAATCAGCTCTTGCAACTGATTTAGTCATTGTATCTACTTCAAGAGGCTGCTTCAGTCATTTTGGTTTGTGAAATAAGAATTTGATAAATTGGGATGAAATTGCAAATCTCGCTGAGGTTTTCCAACAGTGCTTTGAAACAATCAGCTAGATCAGGACCCCCAATGTGCTTGTCCCAAAGGTTGTGGTTGCATGGTGAAAGGATAAGGAGTGGGGGGAAAATGTGGTTTAGAGGCAGGGGCAGGCCCATAGGAAGGCTCAGCAGTCAAGACTGTGCCCCCATGATCACCCCGTGTGGGGAATGCAGGGGGCTGAGCCCAGCACGGGCTCAGCAGTCCTGTGCTCAAAGTCTTAGATGGTCAGCAGGGGAACTCTGTTACTGGAAAGCTCTCAGTGATGGATCAAAGCCCCCTGGATGTCTAGTCTCCAAAACTGGAGAGAGCTGTTCATCCAGAGCTGAGCAGGGGCCAGCTCAGGCTGTAGGTGTCAACTTTGAATAGGGGCAGACCCCACCTCTTAGCTGATTGCTGCCTCCTTTCCTTCTGTGTGTATGCATGTACCACCCTCAGAAGCACAAGGGCACAGAGTATCCTTCAAGCTAAAGAGGACTATCACTTACCCTTGGCTTTTATTATGAATGATGTTGTTTTCTACAGTTGTAACCTCATATATAACTCCTCAAAGCCACAGAGCACACGGTCACTTTGAGAGCTTCCACCACCAGTTGCCTTGGCAAGTTAGAACTAGTCTGGAAAAGAGAAGTAAGCAGCAAGGCAAGGATCAGAGCAGGGGCATCCAACCTCATCCCTACCTGCTGCAGTACAACAATCCTTTTGGGAGCCACACTCATCCAACTGGGCAGGGGGAGCTGGTGGGAGGGACAGCTCTAGTCACTAGTGCTTTGGGTCTCACCTCTGTGGCACAGGGTGAAGGTTCTTGCCTTAGTTCACTGCATAGACTCATGGTCATCACCCCTGTGGGTGCTCTGAAGCCCTCGGCATGGGGAGCTTTGGCATTACTAGATGGGAGCTGCGCTGGCCCAGTGAGCACTAAATCAGCCAACAGCAGCTAATCCTTATTAACTCCCAACACTGCCCAAGGATCGTGCTGTGTGAAACGACCGAAGGCATGCATCAAACTAAAGGCTCAGGATGCTGCTGCAATGCCCACTTGACTTCAGAAGCCATGGAGGGAAAGTACCAGCTGTCGAGAGTTTGGTTCTGAAACCCTTTGGGATAACTTGCCTTGGTGAGGCAAGTGCTTATCCACTGCCCTGTTAACGTCAGGGACACTCCAACGCCTCACTGATGCTCCTGAAACCTCAGGACAAGATTGCAGCTTCGTTAACAGCTCTGGCTCTTGCATCAGCACCTGTGAGGCAGAGCTGTGTGACCTGCAGAGGGGACAGCACAGTCCTCCTGTCACCCAGGGGGCTGCAAGTGGTGAACAGCAGGTCCCCAGAGCCCCAGGAGAGCTCTTCCCATCTCTGCTTTTGGGCAGCAGCATGACTGTTTCCAGCACTGTCCCCATTTCCAATGAAGGCAGCTCCTGCCCTGCCTGTCTCTGTGTCTTGCCCTGTCTGCCCCTGTGTCCGCCCCTGCCTCCCTTAGTGCTGGTGGGAGGTTCATGGCTAGACAAAACAAGGTGCTCTCTCCTCAACATGAGACACCAGATGTTCCTGCCACAGACCGAGAGCTGTTTCTCAAGAGCAACAGTGAAAGTCATGTCAGACAGGCAAAGCTGATTCAAACCAGTAAAGATTTCCCACAGCAATTTTGGAGACAGACTTCTTTTGATCCCATACACAGGTAAATTATGAGGACTCTTCAACTTCCAAGTCAGAGACGATAAATAGATCTCAATTCCAGATTTGTTTTCTTCGAAAACATTTTTCTTCTTCCTTTAGAGCTTGATATTTATCAACTATTTATTTTTAAAGGAAAACATTTTCATTGGTTAAAAAAAAGAGTAATTTCCTACTTAGAGGGAGAAGGGAAAGTTCAATGGAAAATTTACAGCCAATTCTACTGAAGACATTTCAACTAAACAGAACAAAGTGCTTGAAAATAGCACTATGTGTCCCCCGGGCTTCAGCCAACCTACTTTCTGATGTTTCTCGAGATGAGGTACCACAGCTCCCACCAAGAAGCTGCTCCAGAGCCCAGCCCATCGCAGCCAGGGCTGGCAGGAGGGTGTATCCGTGGTGTGGTTTGCAGCCCTGGGCTCCTGCAGATGCCAGTTAACTCTCATAATTTTTGCCCTGGCACCAGGACATACAGCCCTCCAAGGGGCCAGGCCAGCCCCAGCCCCTGGCGCAGGTGGGTCTGACCCCTCTGGCAGGGACAACCCCAGCAGAACACAATTTGGATCATTTTTACTCCTATACCTGCCAATTGGGTGCTGCAGCTGCCTCCAACCACCCCACACCCCCCAACTCATCAGATACAGGAACACAGAGAAAACCTGCAGAGCCTTTGGCAGGAACAAAGCTTTGACCTTGGGGCACTGCCAGGATTGCTTACTGTGGGATTGAGCTTAAATGCAGTTTGATTTGATTTTGGTTGCAGGAATGATCTCAAAATGCCCTACCATGCCGGGTGTGCTGGGACTGTGAGAGGAGTGCTCGCTTGGTTCAGGAGTTTCTGTAGAAAGACAATTGGAGTCAGATGTGGATGAAGGAGGGAATGGAACCAGCTTCCCAGTGACAGGATGGTGCACACTGTCCCTCAGGCTTGTGGCACAAGCTCCCCACAGAATCATTTAGGTTGGAAAAACTTCTCAGGTCTTCCGAGTCCAGCCACTCACCCAGCACTGCCAGGTTACTTTACTTTGCTGCAGCTTCCCTCCTTCCTGGGCTGGGTGTGGGAGCAAGGACAGATTCCACACACCACTAAATGTTATTTCCCAGGATTAAGGGTTCTTTGGGGGGTTATTTTTATCTCTCTGTGCAGCAGCACAGGTGGGTGGCTCACGCAGCTGCTTTGCCGAAGCCATTGGTGACACGTGGTGCTGGACCCCCAGCCCAGCTCAGACATCAGCAGCTCTTGTCTGCCAGGCAAATTACCAGGGAAGACGTTTCTTCTCCTGGAAGACAACATGACTCCTCTCACCACACGGCGCTGATCGGGTTAGACGGAGCATGTTGTATTTTTCATGTGCTGGATCCTTGCTGCAGTTGCTGCTGCCTAATGTGTGGCATGTCAAGTGAGAGCCAAACTCCTCTCTGGTGCAACTCCCACCTGGGGATGGTGGGGAGCAATCCTGTCCCAGATGCATCCTGCTCCATGATAAAATATTCCCTGGGCCAAATTCAGAACAGAAATGGCTGCTGCAGTGCCAGGGTCCATGCAACAGCATTTTCTGCCCATGCAGTCCCTGAGCAGGCAGGACGGGACCTGGCCGCAGGCACAGGTGATGCGAGGGCTGGGGCCGTTCCCTGGGGTTTGGCTAAGCAGGGCTGCTTCACCCACAGCCACATCCCTGAGGAAAGGGTAGAGGAGAGCAGGCACCACCCTGCACCCACAGGCTCTGGCCCTCACAAGGGCTCTGGGGCTCACAAGCCCTGTGTGCTGCTGCACGCTCCATCACCAGCCGTCTCCACTCCCCACAGGCCTGGACCGTGAATTTGGTTACGATGGAGACGGTGTCCCTGGAGCACCAGATCCAGAGCGTGCAGCGGCACATCGCTTTCCTAAAGAAGGAGCAGATGGAGCTGCTTCATGACCTGCACCTGGAGATCCTCCGCTTGCAGAAGCACTGCTCAGGTGAGCGTTGGGATGGCCACAGTGTGTGGGAGCTGCCTGCTCACAGAGCACCTCGGGCAGGAAAGCTCCTGCTGGCACCCCAGGGTGCTCACACAGGCACTGGGCAGGATGCAGGGAAGGCATCGGGGCTCAGGGCTCTGCCTGGCTGTGGCTGTGGGGTGCACAGCTGCCGGCCCCCTACCCATGGCCCCACTGCAGCAGTGTCACTGTCCCCTCTAGCCATCCCCACAGGAGTGACAGCTGCCCGGCCTCCTGCCACCACTCAAACTCATTCCAGCTTGTGCCACTGCTCTCATCAATAATTCAGCCGTAGTTAATTACGCCTTGTCTTCCAGCCTCTCGTCCTCACGGATTCCTGGGAAACAAAGACATGTCTGCACTGATAAAACTGGCTATTTTCCCCACCCTTTCTGAGCTTTTGCCGTTCTGTTTCATTGTTTTAATGGCTTCATCTATGGCCTCTCCAGACAAGCAAGACAGTGGGGTTTTCCTGCCTAAATCAGGCTGAGGGGTCTGTCCCCAGGGGATGAAATGAGCCCGCTGCACAATTGGTTATGAGTGATCTCCCCTTCCCAGTGTGACCCATGGACAGCCCTGTCTGACTGGAGAGGTCCTGTCCTACAGGTGAGGTGTGTGGTTCTGCAGTGCTTGTTCTGCCAAGAGTGATGGGGCAACCCCTGGGTAGTTTTAAGGTGACTTTGCTGACATTTGAGTGCCATTATCTAGGGGGGCTGTTTGCAGGAGAAGAGTGGAGGCAGTCAGTCAGTTCTTCCTCACTGGGGCCCTGTGGAGCTGTGTCTGCTGCTCTGGCACTGTTGTTTCTGACTTTTTCACTCTTCCCTTGGTCTCTCCAAGGCATCCCTGTGGGAAGGGCTCTCCCTCCCACAGAGCTCGTTCTAACCTGCCCCTGGGGGGTTGTGGGGACAGTACTGGGGCAGGTCCCTACCAGCCCCCATGGCTCCAGCACAGAAGCTTAGACCCCGGGCTGTATATGTGTCATCCCTACACTTGCTCAGCAGGGCGGTGTCTTTGGAAATAGGCAACTGCTTTGGTTTTCATTTGGAATATATCTGAGATTCCAAACTTATTATTTTAGCTTCAGAAAAATAGCACAATGGCCATTGATTCCCACTGGGGCAGTCAGGAGCACTGAATGCTTTCCAGAAACTGCATTATGTTCTCAGGTACTTCTGCCTTCTCACTACAGATTTGTTTTCCAAGACAGACAGGCAGAGCAGCCTGAGCCAAGTGTTCCATTTCAGGAGGATGGCAGTGATGAGGATTAGAGTCAACATGAAAGCAGATTAAAAGAAAAATGTAGGGCAAAGATTAACCATTTGAACTCATTTTCAGGGGGAAAAAAAGCCCTCAAACAGCTGAATGCTGCTGCTGCCCCCCTCCTCCTCTGCTCAGGGCTGTTGGTGGTTGGGTGGGCTGTGATAATTAATTCAAAAGGGATTGTCTGCAAGAGTGTGCAGAGTAAAGTGAACTCCAGAAGGTCCCTGAGCTGCCCTTTGTGAGCTGGTATTGTAGACCAGGACTAAGCAGAAAGCAGGCAGAGAGCAGGCAGCATGTCAGGGCTGAGCTGGCAGGAAGGGGCTGCAGCTGGTGGGATTTGGAAGGGATTGGGAAGCTCCACGTTGCACTGGAGCAGGGCAGCATCCTTCTGCAGGCACACTGTGCTGGGATGAGGCAGTCCCGCTTGCGTCACACGCAGAGGCAGCGATCGGCCTGGAGCAGTAAATTATGAAATGCTTCGGGTGGCAACTTACACTTTGATCTATTTTCAGTCCATTGCTCTGCTCTTTGCCCTGATTTAAAGCACTGAAAATGGTTTAGCAGCTCTCTTAGAAAAAGGAAAGGCATTGCCAGAGGAATGGAGCCTCCTGCTCCGCTGTGGGATAGGACCCAAGGATGCTGCCTTGGCCACCAGGCTGCTTAATAACATAAATTGCCAGAATTGTCTATTTTTAGCTCAGCCTGATGGCCACGCTCCCACATGGGCCGGCAGAGGCAGCGCTGCAGCCTCAGTGATGTCCAGTGCCCTGCGGGGAGCAGAGGAAGGCACAGGGAGTGCAGCATGGGTGGGATGCCCCTCCTCAGTCCTGTTCCATTTCTCTTCCAGAGCTCACCCATGACCTGGAAATGAAAGAGCTGGAGGCTCGCCAGCAAGGTAAGAGCACAGCTTTGGGCACAAGGTAAGGGGGAGCCTGTGTGGGTGTGTGGGCCACCTGAAAAGCCTGGGCCAGAGGGGACCCATTGGGGCTGCCCAGGGAGGGGACATGGACCTTGGCTGAGGGGACAGAGGGGCTGAGGGCAGGGCTGGGAAGGCAGCATGCAGTTCACAGGCTGCTGGTAGCCCAATAAATGCTGGTGTCACCCAGGAACCCCACAGCTGGCAGTGGATGCTCTGTGAGCAGCCTGGTTCCTCTCCCTCCTCCATCCCAGGGACAAAGCTGAAACTCCTCCCTGGTGCTGCCTGGGCACAGTCCCTGGCACTAAGCCCCAGCCTGCACTGCGTCCTCAGCACCAGGGCTGGCTGTGCCAGGGTGGGTGGGGGCTGCTTTCGCTGGGGCTGTTGGGGTCCTTGCCCTTGGCACCCTCACACAGTGCCATGGCTGGCTCCAGTGGGATTCTACTCTCCCAGCCCCTCCTGTGGAGCCAGGGGCCCCTCCCTGCACCAGTGGGCTCCCTGATGGTGAAGGGTCTGGCACCCAGCCCACCAGGTGCCATCAGGGTGTCATCAGCCACAACGCAGCGAGTCCCACCCATGGTCCCTGCCCGTCCTTTAGCCTTTTAGAGCTGACAAAGAGCACGATCATTTTGCCACATTTATGGGGCAGCACCATGATTGCTTTTCTAATGCCATGCATGGAATAATTACTGCCTGCAACTGCCTCCCTGGGACCTCATTATAAAGCATTTTCCCTCTGCAGCAGCACTGAGGAGCTGAGGCTGTAAGGGACTGCCAATTGTATAGTAAAAAGCAGAGTATTGCAGAGGACAGGAGCAGGCCTGGGCAGGCCAGGGAGCGTGGGCGGGTGCCAGCCAGCGCCCTGCCAAGGGCTGGGTGTCGGAGTGGGTGGCTGGGGCTGCTGGGGGCAGGAGCCCAGCCCAGCCCTCCTGCTGCCCGCTGAGCTCAGCCCTTCCACCCCAGGTGGAAATCCCCCTGGCTGCCTGGCCATCCTGTGCCAGGATGGCGTTGCCCAGAGCCCAGTTTTCCCTCCTGGCATATCAGCTCCTTCTCTGCTGAGCACAGCCCAGCTCCTCTGTAATCTTGGATTAACATCTCCATCCTTGTTAACCAGGCTGTGGAGTCCCAGGGCTTGAGGCCAAAGTTGAGCTGATGGTTTCCCTGAACCACTTCCTTTTCTCTCCCAGTCCATGTATTCCCTCATGTCCTCCGCACACACTCAAAGTCACTTTTAGGGTGAAAACCTAGTTACTTAGGGAAATTTTAAAACTCTGGTTTTAAAGGTAAAGGTGGCAGGTTCCACGGCAATGATGTCCTCCACTGAAACTGCCTTTGCTGTCACCCCACATTTGGGTGTTACATGTGGCACTGTGCCAGCGGCACCGTGGCTCAGGGCTGACAGGGTTCCTGCGCCTGTGCTGGCAGCAAGCCCATGCTCGGGCAGCTCATGGGAAGTTTTGGAGCCCCAGCTCCAAGAAGAACCCGCACAGCCTCAATGGCACCGGTGGGACATGCTGGTACCACGGAGTGGTCAGTAGCCACATCCACGTTGGGAGCACCCGGCAGGAGCAGTGCACTGAGCCACTGCTGCCTCTCCTGACCCCTCTCTGTGCTTTGACTCGCAGATGTCCTGGACCGAGAGCTGGAGGAGAAGTGCCGGGCGATGGAGGCCCAGCTGCAGGAGAAGGAGAAGGACAACCTGGAGCTGCGCAAGGAGCTGCAGCACAAGGAGACGCTGGTGGCTGCGCTGCGCTCCAGCCTCCGCAGCAAGGAGCGCCGGTTCCTGGAGGAGCTGAAGCGTCGGAGCCACCGCGTCACCATTCCTCGACACGGAGCTGCAGAAAGCAGACGGAGGCGGCCGCCTACCTCTCCCTGCAGCTGCACGCCACGGCCCAGCGCCTGCCGGGCCCCCGGGCGGGCGGGCGCCCCCCCGAGCAGCCCCCGGCCGAGGGCAGGCCCCGGCGCCGCGGCCACAGAGCGCCCGCCCGGCGCTGCCCGGGACGGCGGCCGGCCCAGGGACCCGGTGCCGGAGGAGCACGATGCCATGCCCGACCCGGCCCTCTTCCTCTACACGTCGCGGGCCCGCGCCCCGCAGCGCCTGTCCCCGGAGCCCCCGAGCCCCCCGGCCAGCCCCCGCGGCCCGGCCGGCAACGCCCGGGGGCAGGAGGCCGCCCCGGCAGCCCCCGCAGGACCCGGCGGCCAGGGCCAGGTCGCGCCAAGGGCGAGCCCGGAAAGAGGCAGGGGGCCGGTGCCCACGGTGCCCCCCGGGCCCAGGAATAGGCCCAGGAATAGGGGACAGCGTGGCCCGACCGGCCGGGAAGGCCTGAGCCTGGCAGCACCGGGGCGGGCGCCGGCCAAGGTTCTTTTCCCCCATCCCCTCGGGGGGTAAGGGGCAGCAGAAAGCGGCCGCCCTGCATGCACCTCCCACCCACAGGACACCGGCGGGACTCCTCTGCCCGAAGGGTCTGAGCCGAGGGTGGCACCGGCAGAGCTGCGGGACAGGGGAGCACCCACCACCTGGGCTGTGGAGGGGACATGGTCCAGCGCCTGTCCAGAGCTTCCAAGGAAAGAAGGAGAGAGAGAAAGAAAAAGAGAAAAAGAGAGAGAGAAGAAAGAAAGAAAAGAAAGAAAGAAAAAGAAAGAAACAAGCAAGCGTTTTTGTAATGAGGAGATCTTCCTGCTTCTGCTGCCCTCAGAGTGGGCACCAGATGTGTTTTCTCTAGCCAGGGGTGCCAGGAGGTGTGTGTGCAGCATCAAGGGGCTGTGCAGCGTGTGGCTTGGCACAGTGGGATGAGCTCAGCCAGGCCTCCAACCCCGGGCATCACCGACACTGGGCTGGCCTGGAGAAGGCCCAGGACATCACCAGGAAGGTTCTCCAGGATGCAGGAAGCTGAACAACAGTCCATCCTGTGGGTGACAGAAGGATCCCCTTCCACAGGGACAGTGCTGCCGTGCCGGCCAGGTCCCATCCCGCACTCTCCTGTGCAGCAGTTTGGCTGTCTCCAAACCATGTCTCCACACGGATTTCCCCCACATTACATTCACACACAGGACTCAGACAAGGTGGCTGCACAAGAACTGGAAGCACCCATCCCACCAGTCCCCCGTGGCTCCTTGCCTGCCACAGCCGGGCTCCATGTGCTGCTGGAGCAGGGCTGTTCCCTGTGCCTTCCACACAGGGCTCTCGGCACCAGCATTTCAGTTCTTAGTCACATCTAACAGCCAGGTCTGGGTTTGCCACCAAGGGCTGAGCAGCCCCCCAGTCCTCCCTCAGCACCTCCCGTCCCTCCCAGCACAGCAGCCATAGGCAGCTGCCTTCACCCTGCTGGGGCAGCCTTGCCCGGTCTCCAACGAAACTGTCAGCTTTACAATCCATTCCATGGGTGTTGTGAAACACCCCTAGGAGGGGAGGGCTCCGGTGGCCAGGCAGGGCAAAGGTCTCGCTGCTCAGGGCCTGTGCTGCTCGGGGCAATCCAAGGGGCAGGTTTCACCCCAGCACGTGGGCTGCCAGCCCTGGCTGGCCCGGCTGTGCTGGGGCAGCGACACCCAGCCAGGACCGACCCCTGCCCGCAGCCAGTGCCCTGCCTGGGTGGTGGGCAGCAGCCTCCCCCGGGACCCTCGCTGCCTCCACGGCTGGCACAGGCAGGAGGGAGCTGCAGGGGGCAATCAGACCCCATTTCACTCCAGTTCGGTTTGAAACCTCTTCAAAGACATCACCATCATAGACTAGTGAGGCTTGGCCTGCCCCCGCTCAGCCACAGTGTGCCCGTACAGTCAGAGCTGTCTATTTTTGTAGTTCAATATTTATATACTCTATTAAAATGCTTTTATGAGATTTGCAGCAGCAGTGCCCAGGCCAGCTCTTTGGTAAAAATGAACCCTGAAGCATGTGAGCTGCACTAGCAGGGCAGAAATTAGCAGCTTTTGTACATTTTCTTTGGCTGTGATGTGAATAGTCAGGCTTTGGAAGGCAAGACCCCTCTTGCTCCCCCAGGGCACCCCTGAGGGCTTGGACCCCGCTCTCCCCAGCTGCTCCCATGGTCCCTAACACATCCCTGGGTTTGGGAAGAAGTGCAGCAAAGCCATGCTGGACCCTCCTTGCAGGACCCAGGCAGCAGTTGCCCTGGCTGAAGGCCGGCCAAGGTGTGCAGCTCCTGGGGCACAAAAGCTCCAGCAGGAAATTTTTGAAGCCCCTGACGTGTCTGGAACTGCTGCCTCAGGAGCACAGAGCCCCCACCAGCTGCCACCAGCCCTCCCAGACTGTCACCCTGCAGGAGGCTGCACAGAAGATGGCCCTGGCAGAGCACTGCATGCCCAGGCTGCCTGCCTGGGGCTGGCGGGGTGCAGGGCAGCAGGGGGGCACTGGTAACACCCCGCTGGGCTATGAGCACTGGCTGCAGTTGCACAAGAGAGAACACCCCAGAGCCTGGCTCCTGGAAAGGCTGTGGGATGCTTCCCACCTGTTTCCCTTTGTACAGTGATCTAAGGCAAGCTCTGCCATGCCCCAGCTCTGGGGTGAGCCGGCTGTGCTGGGGGCCCTGCTGTCACCCACCCACAGGGGCAGTGAGAGGGGTTTGTCAGGCATTGCAGGAGCAGCCCCGGGGCTGCAGCATCATGATTCCAGGGATGCCATTTCCATGAGGTGCCCTTGGCCTCTGGAAATTGCTGTTTCTCTCAGGTTCTGAGAGGTTCTGCTGAGGATTTGTCTCTCTGTTAAGGTGAAAGAGGGCAATGTGTGTCCCTGCGTGCTCAGCTGTTCCTGCAGCTGTGGTGTGCACAGCTGCTTCTCCCGTCCTTCCTAGACAATCCCGATAGACACAATATGATGCATTTTTATTACAAACTCCTTGATGAGATCATGGAGTTCATGACTGACCTGAGCATTGAAAAGGGGAGGGAGAGGTATGATCCTTTTTCTATGTAAATACCTTCCTAACAATCATCATCCATAGTGCCTAGTATGTAAATGAAGCAGCCCTGTCTGAGCTGCAGGATCCTTTCCTCTCCACCACTAATTAGCAGCTTGCTCAAGGAGTTGATCCCATTCCCAGTCCCCCAATGCCTCTTCCTCCTCCCAGTGCTCCCAGTGTGGGTGGGCAGCTGGGCAGGCCTGGAGCCCCAGAGCCCCAGAGCCCACGGCCGGGCAGGCAGAGCCACCTGCAGCAAGGGGAGTGTTTCCCAAGGGGATGGAGAGGGAGCACCCCAGTTCCCCCTTCATGCCAACGTAATGTGCTTGGAAATGAGTTGTCAGGGTGAGGCCTGTGCTTTTCCCTGGGTGCATTTGCCTCAGAGCAGGAAGGATCAGCTCCTGTGTGCTGTACCTGCTTCAGTCACTGCTGCTTTTCTGGGGGAGAGGATAGCTCTAGAGATACTATATATACACTTATATATATATATATACACACACATACAGGCACTTGTTTTGAAGGGAATACACTGTATGATTGTAATAGAAATGATGTTGAGATAAATTATTTTACTCTTTGTATTTATATAAAATGATCAAAGAGATCATGAAAAAAAAAAAAAAGATCAAAAAGATACTCTTCCTATTTTTTGCTGAGAAGGCTGCTGGAGATACTGCAAGCCCAGGAGCTGCCAGAGCACAGGCAGGGCCTGCCCTCCCCTCCTTGTGCCAGGGGCTCTAACAGACCCACCTCTCACTCACATTGTAAGTGAGCCCTTAGCCTGTAAGGTGTAACAGGCATCTGTAGGTGCATTTAGTCTGTGCTCTGGACTCCTTGGGAATCTAAAGGGTGCACACAGCTTTGACCTGCACCACACACCTGAGAGCACAGACCAAGGAGTGCAACCGCCAACACCTACGTGCTCTGTATGGAACAGGCAGTGTTTGATGTTGACTTGTAAAGCTTAATGATTAGACTGGAAATGGAAGCATAGCAATAACGCTCGGTTGTTAAACGTCTTGTGTGTAAACCATCACGTGCTGAGAGCCGTCTACTGACTAACAGCCGGGCTCCTCTCCTCTGCTCCCCCCAAGGCTCATGGATTTGATGTGTTGGGTTTGCTAATCTCTTTTCATTATTATTATTATTATTATTATTATTATTATTATTATTACTATTCCTAATGCTGTCTGAGAAAGTGATGTTGCAAATGCACCTTGCAGCAGGTGCAGGGTGAGTGGTGGGTGGGTGAGATGTGCCTGCCACACTTGCTGCAGCAGAGGCGGTTCTGGTGAGGGGTGTGCACTCCCCTGGACTTATTTCAGCCCTGTACAGATTAGTCAGGAAGTTCTCTCTCTTGACCCTGTTAACTAAAAAGCCATATTTTCTGAATGTGTTTGCTGGGACTAATCTAAGTGCTTCCGGCTGCATCCTTCCCATCCCCGCTAGCCTCCTAACCTTCCCACTGCTGCATGGCTCTGTGCAGAGACTGTCTGCACTGGGGCCAGGCCCCACTGCTTGGGGAAGCTTTGCCCAAGGCAGAGCCCAAGGCTTTCTGTGAACTGCCTTATGGCAAGTGAAGCTGGGTTCAGGGCCCAGCTGATGGGTGCTCTGGAGGGGCTGAGGGGTGGTCTCTCTGGGTGCCCAGGAAAGCTGGTAGTGACACAGCATGAACTGGCTGGAGCCAGTGGTGTGCAGGGAGTGCTCTGCTCTGCACAGTGCATCTCCATGCACAAGTTCCCTAAAACGAGCTCCCAGAAGGCAGAGGAGCAGCAGCACTGCAGCTCTGGCCAGCACTTCCCAAGTTCTCCTCAAGCTCTCCCCACTGGGAAGGTAAATCAGCAGCATGACAAGGGACTTCCATTTACAGGGCTTAGGTGAACCTTTCTGAGTCCTTATGTGCAGCCTTGTGAACTGGCTCCTGCTGCCCCAGTGAAGCCCCATGACCTGCCTTTTTCCTAGAACAGCAGCCCTCATGTCCCAGCAGCCGTGACGAGCCAGTCTCACTGTACTGATGCCGCAGCTGCCTCAGTGCACGCCTGTTCTTGTCACTCTCCTGCACTGTCAGTGCCTGGCTGCCAAGTCCTACAGGGAATGCAACAGGAGGAGAGAGAACTCCCTTATGCCCACAGATTGCCTCATGCTGTGGATAAGATCAGGAGTGCCAGTGTGCCAGGCTGGGTGAGCAGGAGGAGCCTGGGATCGATGAGCACAGCGGCCGCGGAGGAGCTGCCAGACACTGTGGCCTGTAAAAGCACAAAGATCAAAGCGCCGTGTCCCCTTGCTGTCAGAGGAGCCCTTTGCTCCCCAGGGCCCTGTTTCTGCCTCTGTCTCCTCTCCTCCTGCCCTGCAGGGATGCTGCTGTCCCAGCCACATGAAGGGACGGTGCCACTGGACAGAAGCACCTGGAGGGGCACACTCGGTACTGCCACCACATCCAATCCCTTCCTCTCACCCTCCCTCCCCTCGCCCCTTTGGGCAGGAACAGGAGCACGAAGCTGCCAGTGTGTGAGAGGTGCACCCAACCCACACCCAAGTGGTGCCTGGTCCTCCCTGGACAGGGTGTGGTGATGCCTCCTGGCTCTTCCTGATAGATTTCCCTGATCTTGTGACTTCCAAAAAAAGCTCCCCTTTCCCGTCATTACAATTATTGCAGGACTTAGACCATTGGGCCATGGAAATACCCAAAATCTTTGCATGTCTGAAGCAGCAGACTCTTTCTGCAGCCCTGTGGGGACGAGCACTATCTGTATGTTTCAGAGTCACTGTCACCCCAGTCTGTGCAGATGGTCTAACCCTCACAGCGTGGGGACATCACCCCTTCCTGGCCAGAGCTGTGCTGGGACCGTGGGAAGGCCTCTGGCAGAGGAAGGAGGAGGGCAGCACCCATGGTACCTGCTCCCCTGTCCCAGAGCAGCTGCAGTTTCATTGGAGCAAAAATATTGTCCTTGGCTGAGTTTGCAAAGCTCAGTGAGAACAATAAACGCCTGTGCCTCATGCTGGGGAGCGCCGTGGAGGGACAGATGCCAAAGGTTTGACACTGCTCTGCTTTATTTGAATGTTCATTTTGCTACATGTCACCATTATTTGCCAGGATGATGTTCATGTTGACTTTGCTTTTTAACCAAGTGCTTTTCAAAATGTGTTAACATCAGAAACTAGAGTATGGAGCTGTACTTTAGGAATTGTTGTAATATGCCTTTTTCTTAATAAAGAGATTGAAATCTGCAGAGGTTTGTACTGTCCTGCCCCAGCACCCAGGACCTCCAGCCACAAACCACGAGCATCTCTGCCTCCGTCCCAGGCCTGGCTCCTACCTCACCACCTAGAGCCCCTTCAGAGCTCTGGGGAGAACTTAGAGTGGCCCCCCAGTCCTTAGAGGGACCTGCAGGTCAACGGGGGGGATCACTATCAGGGCCTGCAGTGACAGGGCCGGCCCCGAGCTGCGGGCACACGAGCCCGGGACACCCGCGGCTCCCCGGGCCCGGCTGGGCGCGGTGTCACCCCGTGACCCCCGGCGGCCTCCGGGAAGGTCGCAGCAGCCGGTGACCCTTCACCGGGGGGGCCTGCGGGGCGCTCACCTGGCCGGGAGCAGGAGGCGGGGCCGTGGCGGGCTGGTGCGGGGGCTGTGGCCGGCTCTGTCCGAAGCCTGCCGGGGCCGGTGCGGGGTCCCGTGCGGGCGTCGGAGCCGTCGGGGCCGGCCCGGCGCGGCGCGCCCCCTTAAGGCCGCTGCGGCGCGGGGTTGGCCGTGGCGGGCGCTCCGTAGCGGCGGCGGCCGCGCACCACGTGGGCGGGCGGACGGCGCTGTCCTTCGCGGCCCATGGGTCATGCCGAGCGGGCGAGATGCCGCCGGCCGCCGTGCCGCCGCGCAGCGGCGCCGACCAGCAGCAACGCGGCACCCTGCGCCAGCCGCCCCGCGGACACGCAAGCAGCGCCGCCGGGAAGGGCCCCGGGCCGGGGCCTTGCGAGGGAGTCGGGCCGCCCCGCGTGGGCCGGCGGGCCCGTGCCGGCGAAGGCGAACCCACTATTGCCTCTCCGGCGCCGGGCTCCCGGCCCGCCGGAAGGTCGCGGGGGGCGATCGCGCTGGGACCCGGCGCGTTCGCGGCCCCGGAGCCGTCCCCGCCCGGGACACCCCGCGGAGGGCCCGGGCCCCCAGCCCCCGGCCCGGGGGGCTCCGTTTAAGCGGGGAAGGTCCGTGCCGGGCCGCGCCCTCGCCGTGTCTCGGGAGGCTGCCGCGCAGCCCCGCCGCGCTGCTGCCGGCCCGAGGCCGCACGGGGCCGGGCGCGCGGTCGCGAGCCGGCCCGTGGCGCGGCGGGCCGGGGCCGGGCCACCGGGCAGCCCCGGGCGGGCGGTGCCCCCGCCCGACGGGCCCGTACCGGCGGAGCGGGAGCCCCGGGCCCGGCTGAACGGTCACCTTACAAGGGCCCGCTCCACCGCGCGCCGCGGGGGCCCCCGGCCGGGAGCGGCCGCCGTCCCCGGGCCGGGGGCACCGCCGGGCGCTGCGGGCGCGGAGTTCGCTCCGGGCACCGCGTGGGGCTGCCCGCGCACCGACATGGGTGTCCCGGAGGTGGTGGGCAGGAGGGAGCTGGGTCCTCCTGGAAATTCGGGATGCGGGAGCCACTGACACGTTAGGAAATGCTCAGAAGCACTCAGGAGCAAGAATTTTTCTGGGAAGAGGCTTGTTCGAGACGACGGCTGGAAATTGCGGATTTTAACTAGATATTTGCTGGCTGTTCTTGATTTGTATCGGAGCCTGAGTGGCTCAGGCTGGGGACGAGGTGCAGCCCCATGTCCTGACTGTTCTCAGTGCCAGCTGCAGGGCTGGCACAGCCCCTGCTTCCCCCTGCCCTGGGTTTGCTCGGTTTGGTGTGTTATATTTTCAAGAACTTACAGCCCTGAGCACTGATCTCAGGCTTGGCTTTTTTCTCTGATCTCTAAAGTACAAGCAGAATGCATACAAGCATGGCTTGTGGCTGGCCTTCGTCCTGAGGCACATGGATCCCCTGAGTGACCTCCCTGCCACTTCCTTCCCCTACACACCCCCCCAATTTTATGGTATGGAGGTGGATTTCTGAAGTTTGTCACCTAAAGCAAAGTTCACTGGATTTGGTGGTGGAGCAAGTTGGATGCAGTTCAAGAGTGGGGAGCTCAGTGCTGAGAGCCTCCCCCTCTCCCCCACGTGCCAGATTTTGAAGCAGGCATCACGCCTGCAGTGCCAGCAACTGGGTTAAAAAGTTACGTGGTGTAATTCCTGCCTCTTCGGGTGCAATCGATTGCTGAGGGAGGACAGAAGGTGGAAAAATCTTGCACGTGTTTCAGCACTGCACAAGTGCTCAGGTGCCTCTTGGATCTGGGGAGGAGTAGGGGAAGGTCTTGTCAGGGAGTTGGGGCCTGTTTTGGGTTAAATTACCTTTCTTATAAGCTAGTGTGAGGTCACAGACAGTTGCTGTTTGCAGTGTTTCTTGGATTATTTTTGTGCCTATGGTTTTCACTGTCCTTAGAATAAGTCTCTCATGTGCAAGTTTGTCAGTGCTTCTGGCTACCATAAAATGCCTTTCAACCTTGCCTTGCCCAGATGTGTTTTTTTCTAGCTCAGTCCCTCCATCTCTCAGTGTCCCAGCCACCCATGCCTTCACCCACCTCTTCTGTTAGAGCAGCAGAGAATGCAGGTGTTATTCGAAAACTGCTGTGGAAGCAAGTGTTGCTGTGCATTAGCAACAAGGTCAGAAGGCTGATTCTTAATCTTGGGATCTGCTATCGCTGTCTGTCACCCGACCTTGGAGGTTCACTGGTGTTTCAGAAAGGGCTGGATTGCTGGCACTCGGGTTTTTTTAATATGTAGCTCTAACAGACTTCGGGGGGAGAGTCAGAGAAAAGTTGTGCAAGAGAAATCTGATCACCACTACAAGGATAAGAAGAGGAAAGGAGCACAGTAACAGCATCTGTGCAGCGAGGTGAGGGATGGGAACCTGAGGGGATCATGTTCAGGGCAGCTCTGCTGGTGGGATAAGAGCTGAGCTCCTGTGGAAGATTGCTACACTGCTTGAGCAGCCTTGCTTCTGGGTTTCCCAGCTGAAAAGTGGAAATAAGTAGGTCAGGAGCATGCACTGAGATAAATCCACCTGCAGACACAGAACTGCCTCGTGCACAGTAAGACCAGCGCCGTGTTGCAGAGTCCTGTGTTTGCCTTTGTCGTCTGTACATGACTAAACTTGGCAGCACACCCCTCTCCTGGCACAGCTTCCCAGCACCCGCTTTGCTTTCCTGCGTCGTGCTCCGTTGGTTGTGCTGGAAAGTTGTTATTTCTAGAAGCTTTACAGGTCTCAAGTTCATGCATTTTTTTATTTGTGTTTGAGAAGCAAAGCCAGTCCATGGGGCAGTGCTGGGATAGCATGCCAGAGATGAAAACCAACATGTGGCTCCTGCCATGGTGGCACTGGCTGTCACTTTTGGCAGCAGGTCAGATTTCTGCCGTAGTAGCAAGGCTGTCCCAGGGTTAGCCTCTGGTTCTCGCCTCCTGCAAGCACCTGGTTGATGCAGCAGAGCTCACACATTCCCCTTTGCCCGTGGAGCCTTCTGTTGCATTCTACCTCTCTAAGATTATTGAGTCCAGGACATTTTCCTGACAGTTTGGCATAGAGGCACTTACACAGGGGACAAACCTTCCCTCTTTGGGTGGGAAAGTAGATGTGTGCTCACAGAAGTGCAGGCTCTTCTCTCCAGCTGAAGA
The DNA here is from genome assembly GCF_001715985.3 of Manacus vitellinus. NCBI lineage: Eukaryota > Metazoa > Chordata > Aves > Passeriformes > Pipridae > Manacus > Manacus vitellinus. The sequence goes on from NW_021940796.1 coordinate 473,853, forward strand.
GATCACTGCTGGCTGGTCCCCAGGGCCGTGTGTGGCCCAGGCGGGCCCGGGGCAGCCACGGGTGGCCAGCACAGGGTGGCCGAGTGGGAGGCTCCAGGCTCATGGCACAGCTGTGCCACAGGGCACAGGAGGGCAGTGGGAGCTGCTGAGGACAACAGCACAGCTGTCAGATCTCCCCTGCAATCCCTACCCAGAGCTCCCTGCCACCCCCTCTGTGGGTCTTGGGGGCTCTTGGCCACATTGAGGTTTATGTGGGACTCTCAGGACTGGCAGAGTTGACCCCTCCAGGCTCGTGCTGCATGTAGTTTTACCCAGAGCTGCTGTGGCTGTGGTGACAGCTGTTGGTGGTGGCATGGGCTGAAGCTGGAGTCCTCCCTGCAACACTGTGGAGCTGTAGCTGTTGCCTCCCAGCACTGCTGCTTTTGTCTGCAGGCCTGATGCTCTGCTGGTCCCGCTGCACACAGAGACCAGCAGGTTCATTCCATGCCTTGGGCTCTTGTTGTCCCAGTAGCTTTCTGAAACTAAGGCATGTGCCAGAGTTAAGCACAGAGACTTGAAGAATTATCGGCTGTTTCTCGGTATCTGTCTGAAACGTGATTCCTTCCTTCAGCTCTCTTGAAATTTGAGAAACATGCTCTCCCTGACACAGTTGATGTTTTTCTTGGTGCTGATCTTTGCACTTTGCCTTAGTCTTTGCTCCTGATTTCTGTGATGTTTGAATTGCACATTGTTGTTGCAGGGTCACCCAAAGAGCCAGTTTCAGGGCTAAGTTTCCAAAGTTTTGGCCAGATGGAAAGTTTACAAATGGGTTTAAATGTAGTTCCCAGATGTGGAGAACCAATTTGAGTTTAATGATGGCAATAGAGCAGCTCTAATGTTTTACTGTGGGCTCTTATTAAAAGAAGTCCTTGTTGCACCAAAGTGCTGGAAGTTCCTGGGAAGCTGTGGTTTCCGCAGGGGAGGCAGATGGAGGCACCTCTGCATGTCTCCTGCCTCCCCTGATGGGATGTCCTGCAGTCACGTTTCCATTAGGGCCATCTCTGGAGCTAATGCCTGTTCATTTAGTCAATTTATTTGGATTCATTAAACTATTTATTTAGTTTAATTACTTATTCAGCTAAAATTTAATTTGCATTTGCTGTACTGACACCAGCCTTCATATGTTAAAGCTGACACATATCATGCTGCTCTTGAGCTTGCTTTGGCTGGAGTCAAAGAAGTGTGGCTCCAGCTTTGTGGGACCTGACCAGGTACTTCTCCAGGGGGGAGATTTTTCTTCCCAAAGGTCTCTCGGTAAGGAAGAAGAGTTGAAGCTATCAGTACATCTTAACTTCTTCAAAAATCATCAGAGAAACATGAGTTAGCAATACCGATGTGATCTGAAAGTTGGTGCTGGCTCACGAGGCTGAGGGGTACCCAGTCCTGGGGCTCCAAGGCCCATCAGCTCCTGCACTGAAGGAGCAGCTGTGGAGGTCCTGAGGGCTCCTTGCTTACTGCTTACAGGAGCTGAAACAAGTTGGATTGGAGAGACTTCTCTTCTGATTCCTCTTCCTTTTAAAAGGACATCAGAAACTGGCTGGGTCTTTTGTGGAGAGCTGCTGGTGTGTTTTTCAGCCCCTTTCTCCTGGCAGGTGGCTGGCTGGCACAGAGGGGCTGCTCCTGCCCTTCCCAGGGCCGCTGTTGCAGAGGGGATTGCCCTGCCTCTGTGTGTGTTGTGTTGGCCTTGAGCAGGGACCACGTGACCTGTGCTCCTGGCTTTGTTCTAGTTCTAGTTTTTGTGCTAGAGGTGTGGCATGGATTTTATTTCTGCTTGGTGCAGTTGTGTCCCTTCCTGTCCGTGTAGCCATGTCCAGTGCTTGTGAAAGCTTTCCCAGGCAGCTCCAAGGTTTAGGCTGCAGCTCTTGCACGTCACATCACGTGTTTGAAAGATCTGGCTCTTTGCATGTGTCGCAGGAAACCTGGACCACTGAAGGGAGCCACGTAGCTGAGCGTGGGGCAGCGTGCCTGCCAGCACAGGATGTGTGCAGAGGGGCTGTGATGCCCGGCAGATGCTGTGGAGGGAGGGTGAGGAGCAGGCGTTTGCAGCGTGGCCTCACTGGCAGTGTGTGGTGGCCACAGCCTCCCCAGGGCACCTGGTGCTTGGAGAAGTCTCCAGCTCCATAATCCCTGCTTCAGTTCCTGTGATTTTCTTAACGTAGCATGGAGAGAGGAGAGGTGTTAGGGGGTTGTGTGTGTGGTTTTGTGGTTTGTTTGTGTTTGATATGGCAGAGCAGGGTGAGAGGAGAGAAAACTTGTCTGGAAACTACTTACTGGTTCACTGCCTGGCTGCTTTGTGCTCGCCTGCTTAGTATGGATGGCTGTGCTGGGCCCGGGTGTGCCATAGTAACTGCCCTCGCCTTGTAATTCAATGCACCTCACTCGCTCAGGTTTGGCAGCCGGGCACAGGCACTCATCCCATGCTGCACTGGTGTGCACTCGAGATCGGGCTATTTATAACCCCTCCGGGCCAGGCTGATCGGGCCGGCATCCCCCTGGGAGTGCCTGGAGAACCTGTCAGAGCCCAGCTGTGCTGCAGCTCGGCGGGGAGAGGAGAGGAACGGAAAGGAGAGGAAAGGAAAGGGGAGCCGCCGCCGCGGGAGCTGCTCCGGGCCTGCTGGTACCGTGGTGTGAGCGCGGCAGGCGGGG
>NW_021940796.1:476645-535381 GCF_001715985.3 Manacus vitellinus
GGATGAAGGTCGCTGGGCAGCGCTTCGGGACAACTGCTGCGAGTCCAACATCCAATTCCACAAGCACGTGGGATCCTGTGCGGGGTTGGCTGCTGGTCCTCTGCATCCTGCTACCCAGGGACAAGTAGGAATCCTCTTTGGAGAAGCAACTGACTTTGTGAGAAGGCAGCAGAGGGCACGGGCTGCGCCTGGGTGTGTGCCTTGTGGGGACTTGACTTCAGTGTACGTGTGAAACACAGCTGACTGCTGTGATCTGGTGCTGCATGAGCCACGCTGCCACTGATCATGGGGAACGGCCTTTTTGCAAACTGCTGCAGGCAAGTCACCGATCTCCTCTTCCAGCCCCGTGGCTCTGACTCGCCGGACGAGAGGTCTCCCCTCTTGCCAAAGTCTCCCACAAGCTGTGCTGTCTGCCCAGAGATGCCAGAAGCTGCCCAGTGTGCTGGGCTATATCCAGACATCATCCCCAGTGAAGCAGTGACTGGAGACCTGCAGAAGGGCACTGAATACATCCAAGACCCATCCGAGACCGAGGACGAAGAAGGAACGGTGACAGTTTGTGACAGGAGGGGTTTGAGACCCGGTGTTGGCACTGCCGGCCTGCTCCAGTGGGCAGAGGCATCCCCCGAGGTGACTGTCCTTCCAGCCGACCTTGGGGCCGGGCCGGCAGGGCTGGTTGATCATGCTCAGTCGCTCGGGGCCTGCCAGAGCTGCGTGAAACTTGAGGCCAGCGGCTTAGCCCACAGATCCTGCCGCCGGGAGGAGCACGTGGCAGCAGCTGAGGGGGGGGACGCAGGCCCTGGAGCACATCCCGCCGGCCAGAGCCACAGTGAGGGACGAGCAGCCGTGCGTTCGGACACGGCCGTGCCGGGTCTGGACTCCAGGCTGAAGCACAGAGGTCCTGCTCCCTGCCGGGGGAGCCCTGGGACAGCGTCCTCTGCTCTGCCAGCAAGTGTGGGGGAAACCCCACGGGCCCAAAGCACAGTTGTGCTGCCTGTACCCCCTGGCAAGGTGTCACCTGAGGCTTGGGACACAAGTGCTGGTTTTGTAGTGACAGAGCCCACTGCCTGCCCTGGTGGCAGGTCAAGCTGTGATCCTGACTCGCAGGGACAGGTTCTGCCCTCAAACCAGCAGAAGAAGAAGAGGAGGAAAAAGAAGCTCCCTCTCCTAGGTGCTCAGCTGTCCCAGGGGCTCTGTCATGCTGTGTGGAGCCAAAACACTATATGCCCCTAATGGGGGTGGGTGGCTGCCTGTGCCTGTGAGATGGGGTAGCACAAAGAAGAGGGGAGGGAAGCAGAGGTGACATTTTAACTTCACGGCAGAAGGTGGAGGAGGAAGGTGGTGAGATATCCCACCTGGGTGTGTACCATGGAGGGACCTGTCTGTGCCTTGTCCGTGTGAGCAAAGCAAACATAAAAGCATTTTGCTTATCTTTTTAATTCTTAAGGCAAATCCCTCTTTTGTTTGTGCCTGCAAACATGGTCCTTGTGAAGGATGGGAGTGGATCTCTCTGGCCCAGCCTGCAGCAGCACAGATGGGAGTGTGGGACCAGCACTGGGGGACTTTGGCTCCCCTGAGCTGCATGTGGGTAGAGGAGTGGCCTGACCTGCAAGGATGGAGCAGCTCTGCAGCTGTGCTGAGGAGGGGGTGTTCCTTCTCCTCCTTCACCTGGTGCATCATTCCAGTGCTGTGGGGACAGCAGGCTCCAGCCAGTTGTTGCAGCGTGGGAGGGGAGCAGCCACCCACTTGACCACATCTGGCTCTCCTCCTTTCCCACTTTTCCACAAACTGGCACAGCACAGTTGGAGTCCAGTGTGGCACCAAGTGGTAACTCAGGCTTTTGTCCTTGCCAGGACTTCTAGGATATGAGAAACAGATTATTTTTTAAGTCTCAAGGTCAAATTTTGCGTATCATTTTATTTTTTGTTCGGGCCCTGGGCAGTGACTGAATTTTGGTCTCAAGTGCTGTCTTGTGGTGCACCCACTGGCATGAGGGGATGTGTAGTGTGATTGACCTGAGCTGGTGGCTTAGTTTGTGGTTTGGCTTTCCCTGTGCCCACTGGCATGCCGGTGGCAGGTGTTGAGGCTGCAGCTTCTTGGGAAACTGCAGAAACTGTGTCATGTTGCTTGGAATTTGAAATACCTTTGAGGAGGGGAAGGCAGAATTTGGCCCCTCAGAATGGCACTGGAGCTGGTAAGGAATGCATTCCAAAACTCAGTGCTGGAAAAGGTAGGGGTTTAATTTACGGGTTTGTGCCTCTGACAATCTCTGTGGTTACTAAATGTAGGGAAGGAAACTCCTCACCGACAGAGCAGTCTGTGCAGACCAGGCTAGCTCACAGAAGTGTAGTGTTGCTGACTTTTTGATCTGATAATCTTAGAAAAGGATTAGTGACTACCTTTGGTTTAGAAGATTTGCTTGAACAATAATTAGTTATTAACTAACACTTCCCAGGATCTGTGCTGTGAATGGCTGTGTGAAGCCAGCAACATTCAGGCTCAGGTGTGCACCTTCCATCAGGCCAGGATCCTGTCTGCTTGGGTTTGCCAGGTGCCCGCCACAGCTGCAGCCTGGCTGTAAACAGGAGGCAGGATTACAGCAGGGCCTGTCACCTTGGCGTGTGAACTCCTTGTCCAGGTGCAGAGATGAAACCTAATCCTCAGTCTGATCCTGTCTGCCAGGCGTGACCGCAGACGGGCGAGCGCGGGTCGATTCCCCGTGAGGTGGTGCCCGGTGCCTCCTGCCCGCTGTCCTGCCTCCTGCCCGCTGTCCTGCCTCCTGCTGCTGTCCTGGCGCTCCGTGTGTGAGGCTCATTCGTGCTCGCAGCAATGAGAACATCCTGTCACGGCTCAGCCACCAGCCAGCGCCAGCCAGAGCTCAGCAGCCTCCACTGCGCCCGTGGGTACAAACTGTGGGCTGAGAGGAGGAGGGGGGTCCTTGCTGGGACACTGGCACATCCCTTGGAATGACAGGGGATATCAGAGGTCACAGTCAAGACCACAGACCTGTGTCTCGAGGCCAGTGTATCTGGAGAGGGGATCTCCTTGCTCTGTCTCCAGCAGTGAGCAGGAGTGGCCGGGTTTGCCCCCGGAGCGGGTGGTTCCTCTTCCCCATGACTCAGACCCCTGTGAGCCGTCAGGGGTGCAGCACCCGGCAGTGAGAGCCAGCAGCCAAAGCCAGTTTGGGGCTCGAAGTGAGTGAGGAACAGGAGAGAGGTCTCTGCAGGTGTCTTTCAGGTGTCCCTGTTGCTCCTCCTGCTGTATCACGTAGGCTGAAATGCAGTGCCCCGAGATCTGCCTCCCTCTCGGCGCTGGTGCTGCGGAGGCTGTGGCACGGCAGCGCTGCAGTGGGTGGGAGGAGCAGTGACCCACTTTAAGGCAGGTGGGTGCAGCTCTGCTTCCCTTGGGGAGCACATGTGGTGAGTCAGCACCCAGGAGACAGCACGGCCTCCAGGCCAGCTTGTGCTTTGTTTAAACATACCCACTGTGAACAGACCCACTGGAAAGCCCTGGCTGGCTCACATCCAAGGGTTAACCTGCTGCACAGCAGGTCTTTCTCAGTCCAGGCTTAACTTTTGTTTCTAAACTTAAGACAGTACTGGCTGGAGCTGGATCCTCTGGCGTAAGGAGACATGAAGGTGTTGCCTATACATGTTTCTTGTCACAAAGTGCAGAGCTGTGCTGGCCCTGTCTTCACTTGAGTAGGGAAATAGGGATGGAAAGGCCAAATATCTTGTATTTCTGCAGTCAATAAACAATCTTCTGGTTTCTGAAACACTTGGTAGTTTGGGGATCTGACACCACTGAACAGTGAAAAGCACAAGCATGGTCCTGGCTGGTGACCTTCTCTTGCTGCATGCAGAATTCTCTGTCTCACTTTGCTTTGCCACTGAAGGAATTTGTTGTGCTCCACACCAGCATATGCATGGTTGTAATGCCAGCCTTCCTCTTAGCCACATTCTGCCTCCCCTTCCTGGCTGCCACAGCAGGGGCAGAAGTTCAGTGGTCCTGCCCTGCTTGGGTGGGCAGGGGCTGGGCCAGTCTGGCTCGGGTGCCTGGTGGGTCACCCTCTCTGCAGTACTGGTAGCCCCAGGTGCAGCATTTCTGTCATGGCTTTTCTGTGCTCTATCCAGGTCCCCACGTGTTGAGGCAGTCCAGGAGCATGGCTGTGCTGGCTGTAGGGTGTGACAAGGGGCTCTCCCCAGCCCTCTGGGCATAGTGTGGTTTTTCTGAAACCACATCTCTTGAGGCACTCGTGTGTGGAGCTTTTCTTCCTCCTTTCTAGCATGACTGCAGCTTGCTGGAGCCAGAGCCAGGCCTCTTGTTTGGCTCGCCCTTGGCTTCATCTGTCAAAGAAATGAGCAGCTTGTGCTGGGGACATACGCATGGTGACAGGGAACATGAGCAGCAGCTGCCAAGCTGCTGAAGGCAGCAGAGGCTGCCTGAGGTAGCTCTGCTACCTGCTGCCTTTTGGAAAGGATGTGCTCTCATTGCATTTCTTGCCCTTTCACCATGTCCTAATTCAGCCCTGACAGTTGTCACTGAGGGTTTTCTGCAGTCTGAAGTGGGGGTGTGACCCTCTGGGGACACTCCAGCAGGGCCTGTTGCTGCAGCCTCGTGTTGTGTTCCAGGGGTGCACAGGGGGCTGTGGCATTTCCATTCCTGTTCTGGGTCATGGTGAAGGCTGGATGACTTCTCTGGGCTGCAGGAGCACTTGGGGCTGATGGGGAAGAACTGTCTGTGACACCTGTAGGTGTCAAGCCACAGTGCCAGTCTGAGGTGAGGGAGGCTGAGCTGCCATCTCCCCTGGAGATGGGTGCCTTGCTGGGAGGTGAGGAGGAGGAGGAGAGGGACCTGCCAGATGGAGCTGGCTGGGGGGCTGCAGCCTCGGGGCGTTAGCCTGGCTTGGAGCTGCCCTGACCCTGTGCAGCCTTTCAGAAAGGCTGTTTCTGCTGCCTGGAAAAGACCTCCCCCTGCTCCATCTGTGCTGCCTGCAAGTGGGTGTCTGGGAGCACCAAGCTGGAATGGCCATGTGTAACCTTGGGGGTCCAGCTGAGTGTGCCAGGACAGCCCTGCTGGGAACACACCATGAAGGGCACAATGCCTGCTCCCCTCCACTGAGGGCCGGTGTGGTGCCCTGGAGCACCAGGGGCACTCTGCCCTATCCCAAAGTTGCTGTCAGTGGCTCTTTCCACTCTTCCAGCTTCTCCTGGCAGCACCTAGGTCCTCTTCAGTGTGGTCCCCAGCCTGGTTCACAGGGTGTAGGCAGCTCTAGGAGACTGGCAGCCTCCTAGATCTTATCAGCTCTATGACACTCTCCACCTTATTGGAAAGGAAAACAAACCATTGCAGAGCGGTGAGGTAGGTGCAGAGAGCTCCCCAGCCCTGTGATGCATCCACCTAAGCGGGCACTTTAAATGTCGTCACCTTTTTCTTGAATAAAATTGCTTAGACAAAGCCTCACCCTGGCACCATGGGATCTCTGTGAAGTATTCTGGCAATGCAGAGAGCAGCCAGATGCGGGCAGGGGTGTGGGAGCTGTTTGTGTGGTGGTGGAGTAACCAGGCTCCCACGTGAGGTGCAGCAGAGTGGTGCCACTGCAGCTCCTGCCTCCCTCTCCCTGCCAAGTCCCAGCAGGGCTGTGGGGAGCTGTTTAACATGTTGGTGCACAGGTTACAGCTGCCTCCGGGCCGCAAAGCACCACACGCCCATTTCTTTTAATTAAGAGGCTTCTTAAGACAGCTCAGTGTGGTGTACACTGACCCATCCTTCCTGCCCTCCTTCCCTCCTCTCTTCACACAGTTTGTGGAAGATGCAAACCCCACAGGCAAGTGAGAGCACGTTAATTATGCTGTGAGGGGAAGGGAGGGAAGGGCCTGGCACACCTCTGTCTAGTAAACAGCAAGTGCAGAATAAAACCCTTCCTGCCTTTTAACCCCTGGTTTGCTCGGGCTGGCCAGAGGACAGTGGTGGTGTCCAAGCCAGTCTCTGCAGCCACTCAGAGAGGACTGTCCCTTAGCTCAGACCTTGTCTAAATCCCTCTCTTCTCATCCAGAGCACCCATCTGGTGTGGCACTGATGAATGGCAGCGGCCTGCACGAGAGCCTCAAGGGCGAGAAGGATGCCAGGCAGAATGGCCACGAGGAGGCTGACCCGGGAGAAGATGGGAATGACCAGGAGGTCATCGTCATCCAGGACACGGGATTTACTGTCAAGATCTGTGCACCAGGGATAGAGCCCTTTTCCCTGCAGGTACCTGCCCTTGCTAGCTGGGAAGGGGAAGGAGGCAGTGGGAAGCATTTCAGCCAGGCAGGCAGGGAAGGGGGTGGAGGACTGTGCTCAGGAAGGCCCCTGGTAGCCCCCACAGTCTGGCAGTACCTTCAGGCTGCTCACAGCTCCCTGACCTGAGGGGACTAAGTGGGAAAGAAGGCAGCAAAGAATGGAGGGTGCAGGAGAGAGGCTGCCTGGCCAGTGCCTTTGAGAGAAAAAGGAAGGAAGAGATGATGTGAGCAAGAGGCTGTCTGGCCCAGGCCTGCCTGGACATTGCAAGGACAGGGAGGTGTTTTGTTCTGGATCCCAGGTGTGGAGCAAGGGGAGGAGAGGTCGCTGAGGTGGAGCTCCTTGTCCATTGCAGAGGGGCTTGGATGTGGAGCTGAGCACAGGGAAAATGACCTTCCTACTTCTGGGCTTTTCTAAAGAAGGGTTGTGAAAACATGATTTCTGGGCCTGGCTCTCAGGAAGGGAAAATCCCTTTCTTGCTCAGCAGTTTTGGCATGATGCTGCTTTGGGGCAGCCTGGGTTTGGTGCAGTGGCAGGTGGTAGCACAGCTCAGAGAGCTCAAGCACTGGCCTGAAGACCAAGGGAACAATGCAATCTCCACTTTGTTCTGCACAGAGAGCTCTGCCTGTGTCATGTGGACAGTGGCACGTGCTGCCAGATCAGGATGGTCTCTGACATGCCTGGCTGATAGTCCCATTTAGCTTGATACCTCACCAAAAACTATTTGAGTGAAATATCTCTTGGGAAGAGGCATCTGGAATCTAAACCAAGTGGGAAGTCTTATCTCCCCAAGACCTGCAGAGGTTGCAGTGAAATCCCATCCCCCATGGAAGTAGCTGTGTCTCAGCCTGGCTTTTTTTCTCCTTTAAATCCCCTTGGCTATTAGTTTTAATAGGCTAATAATAGCAGGCTGCCTTTTTTACAGCAACTTATGTAAACTACCCTGAGTCTTCTGAGCTTGTGAGCAGTGTTAGGGTGCTGGAACAAAGCAAGGAGGTGGGAGAGCAGCCCCGGTGCACCAGCCTGAGCAGTGTGTGGAGGTGTGGCACTGGCACAGACACACCACACCTCCCGTGGGCACCGCGGCCGATGGAGAGGAGGAAAGGGCGTGTTTGCCACGTGCATCATTCAAGACCTCACCACAAATGTACAGTGTGAAGGGATAAGGGAAGAACCCCCAGTTTCCCGCACCACCTTCTGTTTTTGCACTGCCCTCTGTCACCTCTGTCCCATGTCTAGTGCTTGTGGGATGGAGCTGGGGTGGCTGACCCTGCCAGAGGTGGCAGGGCCCTCCCAGCAGGGGCAGAAGTGACTTCTGGAAGGGAGGTAGAGTCTGCTTTTCTGAGCTTGGACAGGTCAAGAGTTGTTTGATTCTGCAGTAGAGGGACAAAGTTTGGCAAGAGCATGTGTGAGGTTAAAAAATAACAGGGTTCTTCCCTTCTTAAGGTTTCTCCTCAAGAGATGGTGCAAGAGATCCACCAAGTTTTGATGGACCGGGAGGATACCTGCCATCGGACTTGCTTCTCCCTGCAGCTGGACGGCAATGTCCTCGATAACTTTGCTGAGCTGAAAACTATTGAAGGACTGCAGGAGGGCTCGCTGCTGAAAGTGGTGGAAGGCAAGTTCCTTCAGACTTGTGAGGGAATGAATGAGGGGTTTCATAGGGAGTGGTTTTGGCCACCCAGCAGCCCTTTCCCGTGGTTGTGTTTTGAGACCTGTGTGCCGAAGGATTAAGCAAATGTGTAATTCCAGTTTTTTCCTCACTTTTTGCTCGTCAGAGCCATACACAGTGCGAGAAGCCAGGATACACGTGCGTCACATTCGGGACCTTCTGAAGAGTCTTGACCCATCAGATGCTTTCAATGGTGTGGACTGTAACTCACTGTCCTTCCTGAGTGTCTTCACTGAAGGAGACCTGGGAGGTATGGGGCAAAAAAAACTTCTCTGGTGTGGTCTGGGCTTTCATTCCCTGACTCCTTGCTTAGTTAAACACACAGTGAGTGACAGTCACTGTCCCATGTCATTCGGGAGTGCAGAGGAACACTCGGAGCACTTCTGCATCCCTCCTTGAATGATGACTGGAGGAGGGAATGCTGCACTTTCCAGAACTGACTTTCTGTCTCTGTCCATTCCAGACAGTGGAAAACGGAAGAAGAAAGGTACTGAAATGGAACAAATTGACTGCACCCCTCCTGAACATATCCTGCCAGGTAGCAAAGAGAGGCCCCTGTGTGCCCTTCAGCCCCAGAACAGAGACTGGAAGGTAGAGTTCTCCTGTGTCATTGAAACAGCTGTTGGCACATTCCTCGCAGCAAACTGGTGGTTAGGGATTGAAAGCTGAGCTGAAGTGGACTTTGGGATTTGCTCTGCTTCGTGCTTAACAAATGCTGGGATAGCACTGCTTAGCTAAAAGAATAAAGTCCAGGAGCTGGTGTGGACACCTTGGACATGGAGTCTGGACAAATGTGCAGTGTGGAAGAGCCAGGCTTGCTGGGAGGGGTGGCAGGGAAGGTAGAATTCTCTGTAAAGTCCTGGAGGCAGGATCTGCAGATCACCACAGATTGCCCTTAGCTTTCCCATGCCCTCCCACTTGGATTCCAGTTTAGAAGCTGCCATTTGAAAACCAGTACAGCAAGAAATCCATGCCCTGTGCAGCCCAGAGGCCCAGGGTGTCTGTTTTCACCCGTGTCTTGCGGTGTGAAAGGCAAACTGGTGGACTGCAGAGGGCTCAGGAAGGCTGTGCTCTGGAGACCAGGTGGGTTTGTAAGCTCCCTTTCTGGAATCAAGCAGGTAAAAGGGATCTGTCTTGTACATTGAATGACTCGAACTCAAATTAATTCCCGCTGACAGGAGTCGCTTCTGTTGTGTTCTTCTGTAGCCTTTGCAGTGCCTAAAGGTATTGACAATGAGTGGCTGGAACCCTCCGCCCGGTAACCGCAAGATGCACGGGGACCTCATGTACTTGTACGTCATCACGGTGGAGGATCGGCACGTCAGCATCACTGCGTCCACCCGGGGGTTCTACTTGAATCAGTGAGTAACTGAGATTCTTCCTGTCCTGCCCTGCAGCAGCCAGCTGGAAAAGAACCCACAAACAAACAGTTGCTGCCTCTTTTTTTTTTTTTTTTTTTGGCGGGAAGCAGCCTATTTTAATTTGCTGCTCACATGGGTTTGTGGGAGTTGCTGTACTGGATTGGGCTGTTCAGTTATGCCTGGTACCACTTCTCCTCAGTGGCTAAGTGCCTGGTGCTTTAGGGAAAGTTTAAACATCCCATAATGTCATCAACTAATTAGAGCATTTTGAGTCGGGAGGAAATTCCTTCCCGACCATTGCAACTATCTCATTTTGCCCTAAAGCAAAAGCACAGCCTGTCATAACTCCCTGAGCTGGGCACAAATTTGACTAGAAATTATTATTTTTTTAATGATGACTGTGAGAGACTGTTGTGGCTGTGCCTGTTGGAGTGGCTGTGCTGAGGGGGGTTCTCGGTTAAGCAAAGGCTCTTTTGGTGTGTTTGAGAAGCTCTGTGAAATCAGTCCTTCCCAGCTATAAAAACAGAAGCCTCTCTTGAGCTTGAGGGTGGCTGAAGACAGTCTAAATTAAATAACCCATCAGGGCCAGGTACAGGGTTACTGGCTGTGTCTCACGTGGGGAGACTGGAGAGGGCCCTTGCAGCCCACCTACCCGTGTGTGCCCCGTGGTCTCCTTCTTGCAGGCAAGGGCACATGGGGCAGCCTTTTATACTGTGCATGTATGGAGAGCTCTTGGTCAGGTTCCACATTTCAGGGTATGGGAACTATCAGGTATGACAGTGGCTTGTGACTGTTTCTTTTTTTTCTTGCAGGTCTACTGCATACAGCTTCAATCCCAAACCTGCAAACCCCAGCTTTCTCAGTCATTCCTTGGTGGAACTACTTAACCAGATCAGCCCTACCTTCAAAAAAAACTTCTCTGCCCTGCAGAAGAAACGGTAGCAGTGCTTTTTCTTCTCTAGTTCCTTGAGCAGTCTGGTGTGAAGTTGGGGAGGCTCAGCTGTGTGGCTGGTCCTGGGGAGCTGGATGCCACTGGTGCAGCAGGATTTGCAGTGCCTGCTGCTCTGAGCTCACGGAGTGGTGGGTGGTTGGGACACATGACTGTAAGCTGCAAGGACCACAGAGCACCTGACCGAGTGTCATGGCAGCACCTGAGGTAGCTGCTTTCCCTCACTTGAAACACGAGCTGTCGGAGCTGATGGGCCTGTCTGTGGTGTTCAGCCCAGAGTCCCCATCCGTGGACACTGGATGTTCCTCTCTGCTGTAGCTCTCCAGTGACTCTTGCTTCCAGCATGTTGATTTACTATTTCAGTTCTGCCTGAAGCAAAGGGTGGGGGTATGACAGCATTCTGTTGCCATGGGAATATCACTTGTGGGGCTTATCTGGAATTCAGGTGCTCGGTCCCTGCTGGGAAACTGAACACACAGGACAATTTGCACAGTGGGAGAGCGAGCCTGGAGTGACTGCAGTGTTCATACAATGGACACGGGGTGCATTGACCAGCTCCTGAGGTGTGGGTCTCCTCCCCAAGGCTCTGTTGGCCACATGCCCTGTGGGAGGTGGGGGGCTTGGTGGCTGCCCAGTTACCCAGGCAGCAGAGTGTTAGTGTGGAGCACGGCCATGGGCTGCAGCAGCACTGGTAACCTGATCAGTAGGTACTTCTTCTCTGGTCCAAAAAAGAGACTGAAGCATAAATATCAGTGAAAGTAACTCATGAGGGCTTTGTGTAGGCTTATGGTAGAAAGAGAATGGTTATTTTAAACATGCCTGTGCATGTTAATTTTCTCTTGATTTCCTCTAGCTCCTATAATAATAAACCAACAATAAGGCATTGTTTGATTCTCCCGTCCTTGCTGCAGGGACCATTTGTTCTGCTCCAGGACAGTGGGTCCTGTGCAAAAGCCTGTCATTCTTCAGAGTCACTTAATGAACTGCCTCAGCTCAGCAGGGTGTGGATTGACAGGCACATTGTGTGGCTCTGGGAGCTCTGCTCCTGCTTCATTAAGGAGATGGAAGTGACACCAGACGAGGGCTGAAATTAGCAGTGGCCTCCAGCCACCACTGCCACTATCTGGCCATTTAAAAATGATTATACTGTATTGCTTCTTGGGCCAGAAGTAACTACAGATGAGCCCCCAGCCCCTGCTGAGAGCAGGCAGATTACACAAGAGGCCTTTCGGCAACGCTTCAGTTTCCACTGTGGGCTGCTGTTACACCGTGACCCGTTTGGACTAGTGTGAAAGCACAGGGAAAATTCTCTTAGAATAGAAAGAAATCTTTCTTTGAAAAATGTCTAATTGTTTTCCCTCCCAAACTAGGGTTCAGAGACACCCTTTTGAGAGGATAGCCACTCCTTTCCAAGTGTACAGCTGGACGGCTCCACAAGCAGAGCATGCCATGGACTGTGTCCGGGCCGAGGATGCCTACACTTCTAGACTGGGCTATGAGGAGCACATACCTGGGCAGGTATTGGTCTTGCTTTACCTGACAATGCTGGCAAGAGTTTTGCTGCCAGCTGTGCTGGGAACCAGTTAGCTTTCAACAAGTAACCTCTGGTATTTGTGGAATGGTCTTGCTCATCAAGGGGAAACTTATTCACAGGGCCCTTGACTATAGGGGCTGTGCTGCTCAGGCTGCAGCTCCTTGAGCATGGAAGGGTCTGAGAGGAGCAACTTCGTCTTGGGTGTTTATAAATTGCCCGTCCCTGCTCCGATGGGGGTCACTGCACAGGAGGCAGAGCACTCCTCCCTGCCAGCCAGGCGTGGAACGCTCTTGTGTCTCTGAGAGACTATTCCAAATGCTCCAGTTGCAGCTTTGTATCACAAAATGGTGCAGGGCTGCCTGTGGCAGGTGTGTGCCTGTAGTGTGAGCACAGTGCTGGTGACAGTGGCACGTGCTGCTCCTTCAGTGGTACTGCCCTGCATTAGCTGGGCCGATGAAAGGTCTGTCCTAGACTGCTGTTGAATAAAGTGCACTGTGGTGTGTTCGTTCCTGCTGCTAATTCCCTTCCTCTGAGCTCCACTGCAGCCTGAATTCTTGCCCCTTTCTCTCCCAAAATGCCTCGTGAAGCGAGAATGCTGCCTTGCCAGCCCCTTCCCACACAATGCATTGCTTCCCCAAAGGCTTTTCTTCCCTTTTTCAGACCAGAGACTGGAACGAGGAGCTGCAGACCACACGGGAGCTGCCACGCAAGAACCTGCCTGAGAGGCTGCTGAGAGAACGAGCTATTTTCAAGGTAACTTTGGGATGTGCAGACAGCTCCTCACACATCCCCATCTCTCCTGCCTGTGTGCTGGCTCCTGGGGCTTGTATCCAAGCCACTAACCAGGCTCAGAAGTAAAAGCCAGTGGACCTGCCTGCTTGCTGGAAGGCTATCAGGAGCAGAGGAGCAAAGGAAAAATTTGCAAGGATCTTTGAGAGCAGGGTGGTGGGAGCCCATCCTGATCCATCTTTCTCTCCACCTGCCTCCAGGTTCACAGTGACTTCACTGCAGCAGCAACACGAGGTGCTATGGCCGTCATCGATGGCAATGTCATGGCCATCAACCCTAGCGAGGAGACCAAGATGCAGATGTTCATCTGGAACAACATTTTCTTCAGCCTGGGCTTTGACGTCCGTGACCACTACAAGGACTTCGGAGGAGATGTGGCTGCTTACGTGGCTCCTACCAATGACCTCAATGGTGTGCGGACCTACAATGCTGTGGATGTGGAAGGGCTGTACACGCTGGGCACTGTCGTGGTGGATTACAGAGGGTACAGGGTGACAGCTCAGTCAATTATTCCGGGCATCTTGGAGCGGGAGCAGGAACAGAGTGTCATCTATGGGTCAATAGACTTTGGCAAGACAGTTGTCTCACACCCCAAGTACCTGGAGCTGCTGGAGAAGACCAGCAGGCCGCTGAAGATCCAGAAGCACAAAGTTCTCAACGACAAGAACGAGGAGGTGGAGCTGTGCTCCTCGGTGGAGTGCAAAGGCATTATTGGCAACGACGGGCGTCACTACATCCTGGACCTGCTCCGCACTTTCCCTCCAGATCTAAACTTCTTGCCTGTTGAAGGGGAGGAGATGCCAGAGGAATGTAAGAAAATGGGGTTCCCCAAGCAGCACAGACACAAGCTTTGCTGTCTCCGGCAAGAGCTTGTTGATGCCTTTGTAGAACACAGGTGAGCAGAGCTCCCCCTTCCTCCACCTGCCACTGGTCATGGTCCAAGTCAGGACCATGCTGCACTGTCCCGGGAACATCCCAGCAGAGCTCCCAGAAGTGGGCAGCTAATTGCCCCATTGCTTGGCCGTGCAAGTGCAATTCTAGAAACTTAATTAACGAGAGGTGAGAACAGTAGGGATTTGGACAGGGGTCCAGGGAACCAGGGTTTGTGTTTTAGTCTCCAGATCTATTTTTTTGGTCCCTCTCCAAACATTCAGTAGTTCTGCTTTCCCTGCAGGTATCCCGTGCACCTGACTGCTAGGGAATGGGAAGGATTTATACTTTTTGTAAGGCTCTCCAGATGGCCTGAATGTTACCTTTGTTTCCCAGAGGCTGAAAAAAATCCCGTGGGAAGTGCTGTAGGCACGTTTGTGGTGGGATGTGTGGGTTGCTCCATGCTGGCGAGGCAGTGGGAGCCTGGGGAGTGGGACACGTCGCAGTCACGTGGTGCAGCCCTGGGTTGCTGCCATGTCGATGCTCCTGCTCCTGATGGGAAGGGCTGTGGGTGCTCTGCTGTCACAGGTGACCAGAGCCTGTGCTCTGCCTGCCGGGAAGATGAGCCCTCCCTCTGCTGGCAGAGGGTGTCCACTGAGTGTCCACTGAGCAGCTGGTTCCGCATCCAGTGCCTGCCCCAGCTCTGCCCTGTGCCCGCAGGCCAGCTCTGCTGGTCCCAGGACAGCCTCCAGACCAGCAGCCTGCAGGACTGTGGCTGTAGGGCGCTGTTGCTGCTCCGTGGCTGGCAGAGCCTGGACCTCTCTCTGCTGAGCTCTCCTGGCCAAACTGCTGCTGGTTTGTGTGTGACTGGTCCCGTGCATCTGGCAGTGAGTCTTCCTGAGCTGGCTGCGAGTGCTGCCTATGGACACAGCAAGATCAACTTCCCATTCGGGTGGGGAATGAAGAGCCAGTTTTGTGCTTCTTCTGATAATGTGCATTCCTTAGATTTTTGGAAAGCTGATGGGAAGAGGGTGTATACTCTGCATTTCCACAGGAAAACTGTGTGGTCTGTAATGCTAACTTGGTGAGGTTTTTCCCTGCAGAGCAGTGGTGATCCTCGGGGATTCTTCTGCTGAGCTGAATTTCCCTTTCCCTTTGCTGCAGGTATCTCTTATTTATGAAGCTGGCTGCACTGCAGCTGATGCAGCAGAAAGCCAACAAGCAGGAGAGCTCAGGTGCACTGGAAAACGGTGCCTCTCCAGAGAACGGTGCCGCAAACAGCGAGAGGTCTGAGTCAGAGGACGGCAAAATAGACGATAACGTGACGGGACTCGATCAGGTGAAGGAGCTCGCTGAGACCATCGCGTCTGACGAAGGAACAGGTATTTCATCCTCAGCACCAGCTCAGCCCAGGCCTCCTGCCCTGGCTGGTGAGCTGTCACTGGTGGGAGCAGTGCCAGGCGGGGGGTGGTTGGGGTGATTGATGATTGTTAAACAGGACAAGCACTGGCTGCCTGTCAGTGGTGCCTCAACTCTTTGTTAGATCTGCTCACACCCTGATGGATGACTGGCCCCGGGGGGCTGGGTGAGTGAACCCAGCAAGCCCATCAGCCCCTCAGCTCTGCCCCAGAGAAAAAGCCTGGCCAGGCTGGCCTGTGGGGCTGCAGGAGAGTGCTGGGCCACGCAGGAGGCAAGCAGCAGATGGGCACCTTTGGGAACCCCAAGCTTGGAGTTCTGAGTGTCTGTGCTTGGAGGTGGAGAGGTCCATGGGGTTTTTTTGGGTTATTTTACATGCTCTTGTTCAGACTTTGCAGCCATTCTTCTTTCCAAATACCTTACAATTGATTGTTTTTACAATGGATTTCTGCAGAATGGACCATCATTGCTGTTTATAGTAGCAAAACTTTTAATCTTATCTTTATAGCTAGGTTTGTAATTTCTGAACTCCACACTCATTTGTAGTCTGTTTTTCTCCCTGCTCCAGTGGATCCCAAAAGCAGAGAAGTGATTCGGAATGCTTGCAAGGCTGTGGGCTCCATTAGTGACACGTCGTTTGACATCCGGTTTAACCCAGATATTTTCTCACCAGGTATGTGTACCCAGAGCTGGGTCCAGCCCTCCTTCAGAGGGACACTGTGTCCCGCCAGCTGCAGACAAAAATTGTGTTCTGTAGCCAAGAATATTGCTGGCTTTTGGCTCGCTGGGCACGGTGCAGGGCTCTCTGTGAAGCACAAAGAGAAGAGAGAGCAGTGTAATGGATTGCAGTGCTGGAGCTGCCAAGTGCAGGCAGTGAGTGTCTCCCACCACTGCGCTCGGGGGAGGGCTGCAGCTTGTTGCCAAGAATCTTCCTGTGATTCTCCAGCATCCCAGCTGCTAGACCACTTGAAGAGAAGCAGAGGCAGGGAAAAAAATTAAATTTGATCCCAATGTAGTAGTTTACACAAAAAAACAGTTGCAGTTGAACAACTGATGTTGGGCCCTCAGTGAAGGGCAGGGTTTGTTTTAGTAGCATTTTGGTTAGCAGGCAAAATTGTGCCCTTTCACAATTGGGCAAAGTGGCTTTCCACAGCTAGGAGCATATTTTTGATTTGGAAATAGAGAAAAGATTCCAGAGTGTTTCTGGGGGTGAATATCAGGGCAGTGGGCAGGCACACTGCAGGGGAATGGTCATACTGCTGAGCTCAGACAACCCAGCTGCTACCACTGCACAGCAGCCACTGCTCTTCCCCTCAGAACATGTAGAGTTTGAGATGAGTTTTTGAAGCATCTTTAATTCCAGGGAGACAGAATTACTTTAACTTTCTACCTGCTCTTCCTATACACTTTATGTAGAGGATTTGTTTCTGTGAGTTGCTGTGGTTGATGTTTTTTCTCTTTTCCTCCCCCAGGTGTTCGTTTCCCTGAGTCAAGCAAAGAGGAGGTGCAGGATCAGAAGCAGCTGCTGAAGGATGCTGCTGCATTCCTGCTGTCATGCCAGATCCCAGGCTTGGTAAGGAACTGAGGGCCAGCAGTGATGTGCCCTCTGAAAGCTCAGCCTGAGCCTGACTGCTCTGAGCAGTGACACTGGTGACCTCTGGGACAGCAGTGGGGGAGCACAGAGAGCAGTGCAAGCGTCTCGTGCAAGGCATGAGGAGTTTCTGTTTCTCATCTTACATCATGGCACAATTTTCCCACCTCAATTAAACAAATAATTTTTGGCACCGGTATTTAACAGCTATTGCTAAGAGTTTGGGACAATAGAGACCATGTAAGCCATCCTCCCTAGCCCTGGGCATCCTGCACAACTTATTGTTTTACTGACCCTGGTTGTGACTCAATCGGTGACTAATAATTTGAAGTGAACTGGGAAATTGTTCTCACTAATAGCTGTCATAAAAACTCCCTCTGTAAGTCTTAAGCATTTTGGATATCACCTGTGAACCTGGCCAGATAAGAAATCCCAGTTTCTCCCTTCTGCAGACACTCACCAAATTGACAGCTAACGTGCCTGTTGGAGCAGGCACTGGAACTGGGAGGGGAGAGCTCATGAGCTCCAGTCTAAGAGGTCCAGGAGTTATTGGTCTTGTGTAGGAAAGGGTTTTCCTTGTTGGAATGTTTCTTCTGAACTCTAAATTCACTAGTTTTGTAGACAGCATAACCTTTAGAATTGCCTATTCAATCTTTAAATAAAAAAGAGGGTGAGAGAATTAGAAAAAGGCTTGGTGATTGTTGATTACAAGGTAGTTGATATTCCAGTATATAAACTCAAAACACTGCACAGGCCTGTGTGAGGGGAGGTTGCAGACCAGCTGTTGTAGCAGGTAGTCCTCTGCGTATCAGAGAGGAACTGGTGTTACTCCATGATGTGAATTAAATGACTGTTTATCAGCACTGCAACACAGCTGAAAATGTAAGTGCCTTATCAGCTGTGTGTGCACAGCTCCACGTACTCATTTAATTGGAAAAGTTTTTACTTTGGTGACTGTGAGGCCCTAAAAAAGGGTCAGCCTGCTAGTTCCACAAGTAGGAGTTGTTTTGCCTCTGCCTGTCGTGAGTGTGTAGTGCTGTTCCTTCCCCACCAAGACAGAAGAGTAAAACTGGCCCCAGTGGCAAGGAGCTTGCCCAGACTGAGCTGGCTGCTGTGAGTGTCCACTGCCCACACTCCATGGTGGTCTCTGGTGTTACAGCACTCTACCCACCCAAAGAGCCTTGCTTGGGATCAGTGTCAGCCTTTGGGGCGACCCAGGCAATGAGGTGTGTGCAGTGACACTGTGGAACCCCAGTCCCGCTCCCTGGTTTGCTTTCTAAATTCTTTTTAAATTGAAATTCTTTCCTTCACGTTTGCCCTCAGCAACCAAAGTCTGTACCTACCCTGCAGGTCAAGGACTGCCTGGATCACACGGTGCTCCCGATGGACGGGGCGACCTTGGCTGAGGCCATGCACCAGAGGGGCATCAACATGCGTTACCTGGGCAAGGTGATCAACTTCATCACCAAGACCCCCGGCCGTGCACAGCTGGATCACATCTTTGTAAGCATCAGGCTTAGCATCGGGCTCGGCTCAAACCACCTCTGGTGGTGTTTGCCCTGAGGAGATTCCCACTTGGCCAGTTGTTTTCACTGTGTAAAAATAAACAGCTTCAAAAACAGGGGAGGAGGGAGAAGAACCCGTAAGTGGTGGATGGGGAGTTTTGTTTCCAAATCCTTAATGGCTTTCATAATGTTAGGGAGTATAAGGCTCCTTTGGGGTAGAGAAGTGCTTCAGGGATTCCCAAGAGTAATAGTGGCTAACAGCTGGATTTTAAGCCATGCATTTTTTCAAGCCTCTAAGATCCATCCAGGCTTTGGATCAAACTGTGAAGTGTGAGCATGGCTGCCTGGGAACAGGTGAGGGCTGGGCCAGTGCAGCCCCTGGAAGCACTGCTGGAGCTGTGCTGCACTGGTGGCTTGTGGGCACAGAGGTGCCAGGGGCTCCTCGCTGGCTCCAGGAGGGCTGTCAAATGCCAAACACTTCTGTGCTGCAGGGAGAGTAGTGTGTCTCCTGCAGATCTTGATAAAAGGCCATTTCAAAAGGCCAGTGTGTTTTTTCATGTTCTTGCCAACTGACTTGGTCTGTTCTTTATTCCTTTGGGTAGAAAATTGGAATCAGTGAATTGATCACTCGATCAGCCAAACACATCTTCAAGACGTACCTCCAGGTATGACCTGCAGTCTGACCTCTTGCCTCCTGTGTCCTCTCTAATTACTTTTTTCCACAAACAGAGCTGTTTGGGGCTCTCCTCTCATTAGGCAGTTCCTGGGGGTTGCGTGGCAACGGGAGGTACAAGCTCATTAGTGCTGAAATAGGTACAGGCCTGTGTCCAAGAGAAAACAAGTTCTCACTTGAAGGAAGCTTTCCCAGAGAGTAATCATTCATGCTTTTCCTCCCCAGATCCTCACTCATTATGTTGGAGGCTTTTAAAAGTGAAATCACAGCTTGTTTTCCTAGTAATACCTTTCCCTCTTAAACAGTGTTGCTTTTGCCCTTCTAAGAAGCCTTTTTACTTGGCTGAGCACTACATATCTTGTCCTTGTACCTGTCCACACACAGCACAGCAATGCCCCTGGCTCGGTTCCAGTGCCAAATCTTCTTTACACTCTCTGCTCCTTCTGTCCCAGGTAGCAGTCCAAAATGGAACTACACATTTGTGTGTGTAGGCACATAGTTACTCTTACATCTACGTAATTCTGTCTGTGCTAGTTCCACTTGCAAATATTGCCTCACTCTCCCTCTCCTGGAAGATGTGCCTGTTTCTGGTAGGACTGGGTGTGTGTGAGGCTCAGGGTCAGAGCAGTGCCTGTGATGGCAGGTGTCCCCATGACTGACTCTGGTGTCTCACTGTAGGGTGTGGAGCTGTCGGGTTTATCCGCTGCCATCAGCCACTTCCTCAATTGCTTTCTGAGCTCCTTCCCAAATCCCATTGCCCATCTTCCAGCTGATGAGCTGGTCTCCAAGAAAAAGAATAAGAAAAGGAAAAACAGGAACCTTGGAAATGCTGATAACACTGCATGGGCCAGCATGACCCCTCAGGAGCTATGGAAGAATATTTGTTCAGAAGCAAAGAACTACTTTGATTTCAGTCTTGAATGGTAAGCAGTGACCCTGGCTTGTGCCTGGACTCACCTGTAGCTCTTGTTGTTCTCCCTTTCTGACTTGTTTTCTATTTGAATAAAATATGTACTCTTGAGAGACTTTTATGGGTTTTTAATGGAAAGAAATTGGGCAAAAAGCAGGAGGGGCAAGTGTAAGTGAAATTTGGAATGAGATGAAATCTATGACACAAAGGCAGCTGGGAAAAACAGCTCACTCCTCACAAAGAGCTGAAGGCATTCAGCCCAAATGCTGCAGTGAGCATTGAGGAGAACATGGGGGAGATTTCAGTAAAAGCACTGCTGTGCTCTGTAGGCTTTCAGAGACCATGGGCAAGCTCTGCAGTGTTAGTCATTGGTTTCAGTTAGCACCTGGCTGTAGAGGGACCTGTGCCTCAGGTACCCATGGTGGAGGGATGTACTTGAGCAGAAACACCCAAAAGCTGAAGCTTGTATGTGCTTTCTGCAGTGAGAACGCTGACCAAGCAGCTGAAGTGTATAATCTACAGAAAATCACCCTGCTCCGTGAAATCTCCCTCAAAACTGGAGTCCAGGTAAGATCCACATCCCCCCTCCTTCCCATCATGTTCTGTAATGAGGAACACGAAGAGTGACTGTGCTTGCAGGCACAGTGTGAGCCCCGAAAGGTCTTTCTGGTGTTCATGGTAGAATACATGTCCCAGCCCTGGGAAAGAGATTTCTAATCCAGCTCCCTCTTAGGGTAAGGTTGCTGGCATCTCCCTTGGAAGAACTGCTGCAGCTTGCTCTGGCTGGCTCAGCTTCAGTTCATGCACACACAGGTTCCACGTATCCCCAGAGAGAAGCAGCTCTTTGGCTGAGCAGAGCAGGACTTTGGGGCCTTGCTTGGAGAACAAGGGTTTCCCTCCCCATAGCACTGTTTTTTCACTGCTCTGGGGGGGAACAGCGGGATGGAGCTCTCCTGTCAGGGCTCCAGCACTGGTGCTGCGGTGCCATTTTGCCCTGCACACACGGTGGTCACACTGCACCTTTGAGAGCTCTGCCCCAGGTCGTGGTGCAGATGTGTTGCCTGTGAATCCACATGCAGAACTGCCTTCTTTTCTTGCCAAGTACCTATGGAAGTGGTGACGGTGCCCTCCCCTCTTTTTGCTTGCTCCAGATCCTGCTGAAGGAGTACAACTTCGACAACAGGCACAAGCCCACCTTCACAGAAGAGGATATTCTCAACATCTTCCCCGTAGTGAAACACGTAAACCCCAAAGCCTCCGATGCTTTCCACTTCTTCCAGAGCGGGCAAGCAAAGGTTCAGCAAGGTACACACAGACCCCATGTGTCTCTTCCTCTCAGGGCAGCCACTGATAATGGGGGGGAGCAGGATGTGTGAGGCATGGCCACCAGTACACCCCTGCCCACCCCAGTTTGGTAGGGAATCCTGGTCTCCAAGACCATCTGGAAGGTTCTTGCTGTAAAGCCCCCAGCAGTGAGCAAGGATAGGTCAGGGCAGTGATCTCCTTCCCCCAGGTTCTGGTCCTTGCACAGGCAGTGACCTATGGCTGTGTATCCCACTGCTGGTCTCACTTCATGGGCAGCAGGTCTCCAGCAGTGTTAGGGGTTGTTTAACATACATATCTATGTGGATACACCTTCTTTCAGGTTTCTTAAAGGAGGGCTGTGAGCTCATCAACGAAGCCTTAAACCTGTTCAACAATGTGTATGGTGCTATGCATGTAGAAATCTGTGCCTGCCTGAGGCTGCTAGCTCGGCTCAACTATATCATGGGAGATTACTCAGAGGTAAGCAGGGGCTCCAAGAGTCTCCTTAGTCCTCTCATTCCTTCCCTATGCTCGCTCAAGCTCATGGCACAGTGTGACCTGCTCTGGGTTCTCTTCTGTTCAGGCCTTAAGCAATCAGCAGAAAGCGGTGCTAATGAGCGAGAGGGTCCTGGGCATCGAACACCCCAACACCATTCAAGAATACGTGAGTATGGGGAGCTGGGGGAGCAGCAGGACCTCAGGGGGCTGGCTGCAGACTGTGAGCCTCGTGTCTGCAGCTGGAAAACAGAGGCAGTTCTCCTCCCTTCTGCAGTGTTCTTCCCAGAATCCTCCACTTCCATCATCTCTTAGGATCCTGCAGACTGAATAGCTGAGTGTGTGCGCTATAAACATCCTGTATGCTCAGTAATTGTCCTGCTGAACCTGGGGTTTAGTGTTTGTCTGCTGAATGTTTATTTAGATTCATTAATTCTGCTGGCTTTGGCCCTGGGCTTATGTCAAAAAAACGAGAAAGAATCCCCCCAAAAGCACAGTCAGAATATCACATACATACAGGTCAGGTTGGAAATATTCCACAAGGGGTGTTAAGAGAAATTGAAATAAAACACTCAATAGATAGCTTCCTCAGTGCTTGTGACACCTCAGTGGGGCTGTGGGTCAGCCAGCAGACTTGGAGTTTTTGAACTGGCTGAAGTCTGTTTATTCATGTGCAGCTGAGGAAAGGAGTGGAAAGGAGACATTAGTTTCCTTGACATTAATGCTGGGTCCCTTCTCTTGTCCTAGATGCACCTGGCTCTGTACTGCTTTGCAAACAGCCAACTCTCAACAGCACTGAACCTGCTGTACCGTGCACGCTACCTCATGCTGTTGGTATTTGGGGAGGATCACCCAGAAATGGCACTCTTGGATGTAAGTAATCTGTTAATAGTCTTCAGGTTCCTAATCTCTAAGAAACCTCTTGGCCTTTAAGATGCCCACATGATGGCTTTTCAAAGCAAACATTCAGGCAGTGCTGGTTCCATCAGATGAAGGAAAAAATGGAATTTGGCCCTTTAGCTGGAAGGGTCAACTTCTGTTGCTGGAGCTCTGCACTGGGATACTGCAGATGGGGGTTTCAGCACCTGTAATCCTCGGGAAAATTCCTTAATTTAATATGTTCTTGTTGCCCTGGCATAAACTGGGGGGTTCCTTACCTCCCTTGTGCCTGGCTTGCTTGGGTGGAGTTCCCATGGGGATGGATGGTCCCTGTCATGTGTTACTGCTGTAGGGACATTGCTGGGGGCTGCAGCACTTCTTGCAGTGACATACCTGGGTGGTCCTGCCGTTCCCAGAGCAGGAACTGTAGTGTGAATGTGCCTTTCCCAATGCCTGCTTGGCTTCTCTGCACAGAACAACATTGGCCTGGTGCTCCACGGGGTCATGGAATATGACCTGTCCCTCCGCTTCCTGGAGAACGCACTGGCCATCAGCTCCAAGTATCACGGCTCCAAGTCTTTGAAGGTTGCACTAAGGTGAGGCAGGGTGGGGTGCTGGGCTGGGTCACTGCTGTCAGAGTGAGCACAGTCACTGAGTGCACACATGGGAGGGTCTGAGCCTGTAAATTGGAGATTCAGTCTCATCCCAGAGCCAAGGCCATGGTGCAGCATCCAAGTCTGTAGTTTCGAAAGATGGAGATCCCTTGTTCTTAAGGTTAATTGTGGCATCTGCTGTGATACTGCTTGCCCCAAAATCTGTCGAGATGACCCTGGTCCTTGAGGACTCCCAGTAGAAAAACATATGTGAGTAGTGAAGGTTGGAAAGCCAGGCTAAGGGAATTACATCAGGAGCCAGGGACACTACAATAAATGCTAGTGTTTAATTGTTCCAGCCCTCGGGGAGGGATCTTTTGAGAAGCACTTAATGTGCTTTTGTCCTTTGCCACAAAGCCCTGTATTTGAATAAAAATCCTGCAGTGGCACCTTGAGGATCTGCTCCCAGTGCCCACTGCTGCAGTGCTGGATGCCCTGTCCCTGGGTGCAGAACTGGCTCACTGTCAGTTTAGCCCAAACACGGTGATGTTACAGTCATGCTTGCTGCAGCACAGAAATGTTTCTCCTTCATGGAAGTGCCTTTCAACCCTTTTCCTTCCCTCAGCCACCACTTGGTTGCCCGAGTGTATGAGAGCAAGGCGGAATTCCGGTCGGCTCTGCAGCACGAGAAGGAAGGCTACACCATCTACAAGAACCAGGTGATGAGTGGCCACGCCGTGCACTTGAGTCCTGTCACTGCAGGGCCAGAATTGAGCAGTTCCACTGAAAACCAATTCCCAGCTGGGCCTCAGGGAGGCCTTTCCCTGGCATCTGCTCAGAGTTGTTTGTAGGAATCCTTGTAGGGCGGGGGCAGAACTGCTGCCCTGTGCAGTAACTGCCTGCTGCTATGCCAGGAGTCTTTGCCCAGCTTCTACAAGTGTGTCTGTGCTGTACCTGTCATAGGACAGACACTTCTGTCATGGCACAGCCTCACACTCTGGTGGCGCTTGGAAAGAACTGGCCTGTTCTTCTCATGTTTTGCACCACCAGTCTTTTAAAATACCAGCTCCAAACTGGTTTGGTGGTGGAGCTGTCTCACGGGCAGAGCCTGCTCCCACTCACAGCCCAGCTGCTGCTCAGCGAAACTGCCGCCCAGCCCAGGGCTGTCTGAGCATGTCTTTGGCTGCACGAGGTGACTCAGCGCTGCTCAGCTGGCTGAAGGCACAGCCTGCTGTGGGGAATGCTGGAATACTGCTCCTGGAAGCACAGCTCTGTGCCGGGAATGCTGCTTACCCAGCAAACGTGCTCCCACTTGATGGAAATCTGGAATGGTGATAATAAGGCTCCCAGAACTGTTTGGTTGAATTTTGAATGTCAAGACAGGTGAAATCCTGTTCCGCTGAGTTCCTGTAGGGATGCTGAGCTGGCAGCGCCCAGGAATGTGCCCTGGGAAGGGTCCTGCTCTCATTTATGATGTTGAACTCTTTTTTCCCTCTTTCCCGTCAGCTTGGTGAACACCATGAAAAGACCAAAGAGAGCTCCGAGTACTTGAAATACCTGACGCAGCAAGCGGTCGCTCTGCAGCGCACAATGAACGAGATCTACAAGAACGGCTCCAACGCCAACATCATGCCACTGAAGGTAACCTGGGAGCAGTGGGCAGTGGGCCGTGCCAGCAGGGGTTTGTGTCCAGCTGCTCCTGAGTGACAGGGAGCGTCAGGAGGGTGCAGTGGCTGTGCCAGGTCAGATCCTCCCTGGGCAGGAGGCCCCTGCCAGGGCAGCAGCTCGCACACAGTGCGGTATCAGCGGTGTGGACGGAGCATCTGTCCCCTCTGAGAGCGCGTTCCTGAGCTCGGGCTCCTTCTCCTGAGCTCGGGCAGTGAGATGCAGGTGATGCCATCACAGGGTGCCCCAGGAAGTGGTGGGGATGCAGGGATCTGGGGCGAGAGCCTGGCACAGCTCCACACCACCCTGCCCCGCTGCTGACTCACTGCCTGGGGGCAGGTTGCTCAATGCAGAAGAACTTCAGTTTCCTCATGTTAAGAAATGCTGTCATCCTTCACCGGGTGCTTTGTTCTCCTTCCAGGGATGTTGTGGCTGGGGAGGCTGGGCAGGGAGCGTGGGGGTGGAGGGGCTGTGGGGGCTGCCTTGCCTTACATGGAGCTGGAGTGACTGGCCCTCTTGGGGGAAATCCAGCTGCTCCTACCTGCCTGTGCAGCTGGCAGAGCACCCCAGCCCTGGAATACGTGCTGACCTGTGCAATGGGCGCTCTCCCTGCCAGGCTGTACTCCAGCAGGTTGGGAAAGAAGGTTCCAGCTACAGAGCCTCCCTCCCGCCCGAAGGGCAGAGTGGGACAGTGCTCTGTGGGTAGGTTTTCTTCTCCCTGTAGAGAACTGAACAGACTTGAGGGGTTCATGGCAGTGAAGGGAGCACAAGGACCTCGAATTGAGTAAAGAGTCAAGTCCAGGGAATGGGGGCCAGCAAAGAGGCTCAAACCCATAAAAACAGCACTAATGGTTTTACCCTTGTTACAGTACCTGAGGGAGGGTAGAAAACCCAGCACACTTTGGAAGTGGCACTGTATTTAACTGAAGTCATGCAGGGTTCAGCAGGAGGCTCCTGCAGGGACTGGTGGGGAGCTCTAGATCCTGCTATTCAGCTTACTGATGTAAAGAGGTAGATAATACAAATGATGCCACTTTGCAGCTATTCGGGTGTCATATGAGCCTGAGGTTCTTCTCAGCTGTTGGTAAATGCTGTCTGGACTTGCTCAGAGTCCTTTCTGGATTCTGACTCCTAAAACTTCTTTTCTCTTGTGGTGTAGTTCACAGCTCCCAGTATGGCCAGTGTCCTGGAGCAGCTCAACATTATCAATGGAATTCTCTTCATTCCACTAAGGTACAGCGATTCTTCTGGGTTGTGCTGTTAGAAATCAAGTCTTTTTTTGTATTGTCTTTGTTCATGAGAGAGCAGAAACCAGCTTCACAGGATTTATTCTAGCCAAGATCACAA
This sequence comes from Manacus vitellinus, assembly GCF_001715985.3. Taxonomy (NCBI): domain Eukaryota; kingdom Metazoa; phylum Chordata; class Aves; order Passeriformes; family Pipridae; genus Manacus; species Manacus vitellinus. The sequence continues at coordinate 502,479 of NW_021940796.1, forward strand.
TGCAGGCCCTGATTAGCATCATCAAAACACTATAAATAGCAGGACTCTTAGATTATTTTTGTTTAATTATTATAAATTGTCTCATAGACTTCTAGTTAAAAATTTGATTGGGGTGGTGGTGGAAATAGATGACCTGAGCTGAGACTGTGTTGTTCTAAGGCTGTAAATAATCACTGATGGTAAAAATGTAGCAGCAGGAGACTGCCTGGCCATGAACCCCCTGCTCTGCCCCAGTCCCACTGATGGGGTACATCCTGGTGCCTCTTGGATCAAACCCAATCACCAAACTGAGTCCTGGCCGTGCTCAGGTGTGGCTGAGCTGTGGGGGAGGGCAGGTGCAAGGAGCATTTCCTCCTCGTTGAACATGACCTTGTCCCTGTGCTTCACCGTTTCCAAGGCCAGTCTAATGTCTGCTCCCCTTCCTGCTTTCCCCTTCAGCCAAAAAGACTTGGAGAACCTTAAAGCCGAGGTGCAGCGACGCCAGCAGCTCCAGGAAAGCATGAAAAGTGGGGAACAGCTGGAAGCAGAGGATAAAGCTGTGGAGGAAAAGGAGGCTGAGCCGAGCATGCCTTCTATTGCCATCCCCTTAACACAGAGCTCTGCTTAACATGTACCTCGCTTTAAAAAAAAAAAGTTTAAACCACCCTTTTCTGAATCTGGCCTGGGGCTTCAGCTGCCCCTGGAGCAGCTCCTCCTTTTTGACAATGTTATTGCACTGGTACAATTAATACACAATGCAAAGAACTAATCTGAGCAATGTAATCTGTCTGCCCGAGCTTGTGTGTGCCACGCGAGGGCAGTGGCCGGAGGCAGCACAGACCCGTCCTGGCGCGCGCGGGGCCGTCCTGCCGTGTGTGTGTCCGTGTCGTGTGTGTGCAGCAGTTATTTCTACTTTGTACATATGGATTCCAAATGAACTGTCTGGAGGGATGTAACATTTCTCAGGTCATTTTTATGTTGACTAAGGACACTGCTTTGCTAAACCAGTACAGAACCAGCCCCATTATTGCTCCGCGTTCTTGTAAAACGTGATTCCAAGCCAAAAGATTGATTCCCCACCCCCCCCACCAGTCACTATCCCAGTTTGTGCTAAGAACAGCCATATTTGTGTCACTCAGATGACTGAAGCTTGTGACGTGTGGAAGTGGGGAATGTACAGCATTTTCTACATCAGGATATAGCCATGGGATTCCTTTAACCATTTTTTTCTACATTTGGTTGGCAGTTTAGCAATTCAGTGGGATTTTGTAACATTCACATTCTAATTTTCAAGGTAAAGATACAGATAGATATATACATAGATATATATAGATATATATATATATATATGATATTCACCGTTCCACCTCTGCTCTGCTTGCCGCTGAGTACCTTGGGATACTTTATTCAAAGAGTGAGGGCTTGATGTTTAAAAAAGCGCACAAAATTCCATTGCAGTGGAAACCCCAGTGCCTCGGAGAGGTGGGAATGCAGCAAATGAGGGCTGAGCTAAGGGGAGTGAGGAGGGAATTGTGGCTCTATTACAGGGTGGGGGGAGAGGGGAGGAAAAGTCAGAAATAAAGAGACTTGGTCTCATTTGCAACAGCAGCTGTGACAGAGATGAGGGCCCTGAACCTGACGAATAACCACCAGAAAGTACCAGGCTTTAGGGAGGGGATTTAAATAAAACCTGAAGTTCCCCCAGCACTGAAACCTCTGGCAAATACCTCCTTCTCTGGAGTTTTTTGCACACTGGTTTTGGGACTGGCACCAGGAGCTTCCATTGCTGGCAATGGATGGTACTGAATGGCAAGGTGCCACTAAGGAAACCCTCCTCTCCCCTCCCCTCACACGTATCCCGTGGGGTTGTCACTGTCCCCAAGCAAGAAGACTGTGGCTGCTGCAGGCCCTGGGTGCCGACAGAGTTGAATGTCCTGTTTTCCAAGCAGCTGAAGCTGCAGAACAAGGGCGGGCCCGGCGCTGCCGGTGCCCAGCCTGTCCCTCCCTGGCGTTGTCTGTCATGGATCGTGCCCCGTGCTAACCCGCGCTGCTGCTTTTACTGACCTTGGAGCCAAGTGCTGTCCCTGTGCTCTGTACCCTCGGGTTCCTGTCCGACCTTACAGGTATTTGTAACTCGGGGCGGGGGGGAAGAAGGGAGCAGCCTCTGAGGTGTTGGAGGCAACAGTCTTCACTGCAAATGAACTTGCTCCTATTAGAAAAATTCTGAATTTCCTGGAAAGCAATCAATAAATGACTACAGTGCATCTTTCCTACAAGATTTTTCTTTTACTAGTGTCTTTCAGTCCATTAAAAGCTTTTTAAACTATAGTAGGTACTTTATTGTTTCTTTACAATCTGGTGCAAGGTATTGGTACCAGCACTGGAGCCACCACTCCTGTTTCCTTTGAGCAGAAGCTGGGGGAGAGAACAGGTCCAGCTGAGCTGGAGGCTTTAAAACCTGTAAATCGGTACCCGAGTCACAGCCCCAGCACCCCCAGCCCCGAGGGGCAGGACCCACCCTCTGCTGTCAGAATCTATCTGTGTTCACAGAGAGAAGTCACTTCTCCCTCCTGCTCCAGGGGAGAAGGGGGAGCAGGGACACGGGGGCTCTGGGGATGTTGTGGCCATACAAAATGAAGCCAGAGGACACAAGTCCTGGCTACTGAGGCTCCAGGGCCAAGAGCTCCAAGAGCGGTGCAGGCTGGTAAATAACTGCATTTACCAACATGTCTGTACCTCTCTTTACCTCTTTGGGGGTCTGGGTGTTCTCATTACTCTGTTCACAAGTTCTTAAATGTAAAATCTGGCTCAAATGAGCCTGGGTCACAGCTGGACCAGAGGTGGGCAGATGTTCAGCCCTAGAACAACTCACCTGCTAAGCTCGCTCCTAGTTGGTACAGGCACGTGTAGCCCACCTCACTCAGGTCCAGCCCAGGGCTTCACTGGTCACAATCTGGGGAGAAGCCTGTGCACCCAACCACATCACACCCACCAAGGCCCCAAACCTCTACATGTGTCATTTCATATTCAACCCTGTCAGCTGAAGAATGTTTTAATGCCCATCAGAGTTGTATCAGGACTGGAAACAGCAGGTGAGAACAACCTCACACACCCACAGAGCTGCTGTCACACTGCAAGAGCAACAACTCACCGAGCTGAGGGGGGAAATTCTTCAACTGCCCGGATTGCTCTTGGTAACTCACACCTGAACCTCCCTTGGGCTCCCTGTGCTTGCAGACACACAAGGCCTTCCTTCTACCCCTCTTCCCAATCCTGCCTGTGCCCCCCGTCACCCCAGCGGGGATGGCTCTGCACACGCTGGCTCTGGCAGAGCCCCAGTTCAGTTGTTTTTCCCAAATGCAAGTGGCTCTCCTCCAGCTGTCTATCTTGGGCCTGTTCCCACTGACAAGTACCACCATACAAGCTGCTTCCACAGACCTCAACTGGTGGGAGTGCTCTTCCATCAAAGAAGATGTGCCCATTCCAGTTCAGGTCACTGACCCATCTCTAAGCAGCACTTGAGACAATTAAGGCCAAATCACAGCAAAAAAAATCAAACCAAAGCACACACCAGCTGCAAGACCCCAACAGCAGAACAACTGTTTCCAGAACTATCCAGTGCCTTGGCTTTCCAGGTACCCACCTCCCCTGTGCCGGACCTGTGCTGCCTCAGGAAAGCCGAGTGATCGCTCCGAGGATTCGCGGCAGTGCACGACCACCAGCCTCAACAGCTCCAACAGCGAGTGCAGAGCACTCAGAGGCAGCTCCTCTTGGGTCTGCAGTAAACAGAGGGTCAAGGTAAGGGAGAAACCCAACCAAACCCAACCCAACCACAGAAGGGCAGTGCTGGGACAGCCCCAAGGGGGGGCCCCCGTGGCACAGGCAAGCCGTGGTCCCACAGGGCTCTCCTGACCACCTGTGAGACCAGCTTAGCCCACACAGAGCACTTCCCATGGCACCTCCCTGCACCACATCAAACAACAAAACCTCTCACCACTCCGACTGCCACCAACCACCTCAAAACTGCTTCCCTTGTCCTCAGGTGAGCTCCTCAAGGTAAATTAAAATTAGAGCAAAGGCAAAGCAGGTGTGGAGCAAAATCTGAGGGTGAAACACCAATAGCTTTTCTCAAAGTAGTTTTAATTCTTGCATCCAAGGAAACAAAACCACATCTAGTTTTATATGCATTTAATAGTTTACCAATTGGTACAATAAGATTTTTTTAATATGCAGAAAACATGAATAAATTTTGTTTTACACAGTCTGAGAGCAACAAATCTTACTGTAAAACACAGAGCAGTATTATATACATTCCTTTACCAATTTTGTTTTAATTGTGTCAATAGCTTCAGTTAACTCCTACAGCTAGGAACTGTTCTCTCCAATTGCAACCTCTAACAGTGCTCGAACAAACATCTGACGTTTGCCTTCTCCATGTTGGAATCGACTCTACATTGTGAGGATTTTGCTAACTTCTCTTCAGAATGAACTTGGGGAAGCCTGAGGGACAGGCAGGACAGGAAAGCAGCTACTTACATGACACAGTGGAAAGATAAAAAGGCCAATTAAATCCAGTTGTGACTTGCAAATCCAACGCGATCTCCCCGCTCCCCCCCGGCCATCCCACCCCTCTATGCACGTGCTCTTGCTACAGGACTCTCGGTATTGATTTAATACACGGACATTATGTACAGCTGGACACAACAGCTCACTCCAAGGGCGCTTTTCCTTCACTCAACTCAGCATTTGCAATATTCAAATCATTAAAGGATTACCAAGCCACCACTGTCTACAAAAACAAAGTATATTTCCTTTTAAACAGCTCTCAGGTGAGTCAGGAGCTTCTTAAGTGATTTCTCAGGCAGTTCACATGGACAGGAGGAGGCAGAGGGCAGGCAGGGGCCCCATGCCCACAGCCCCCACTCCCTACCAACTGGGGGTTGTTTTCCTTTCCTCAGTGCCCCGGGCACACATTGGTCACACCACACACAAAAACAGGACGGGTTTGTTTCACCTTCTAAAGTGCAAGATGCTATAAACCATCAACTTCCAGATTCCATCTAAACCACAATAAATGTTGCACTTTTCAGCCCATGTGGCACGGCCCAGGCTGGGTTAAGCCCAGGGGTCTGCAGCGGCTCCCTGGTAACACAGGCCAGAGGTGGGTCCTGGGAAGTGTTGCTCACTTTAGTCAGAAGTGCCAGACAAGCAGTGAACCTCTTGAGCCCTCCAATACATTTAGTTCATAATTGACCCAGTAAGCTCATTGTTGTAGTTCTGATCACAGCAAAGGCACAGCACGAGCCACAGAAGCAGTGGGGACAGCTGAACAGCGGCGTCCCAGAGCGAGCTGGGAACCCTCACCCCATGCCTGTGGCTCTCCCTTCCAACCAGGGCTTCAGCTCTGGTCCAGTGGGGACCATCCCTGAGATCATTCCCTGCAGCCCCAGGAGAAGGCTCACTCTGCACAGCAACAGTGACACTGGGGCTGGTTGTCCTGGTAAATGCTTGCTTGCTACAGGGAAAAAATGCAGTAGACAACTTCCACATCACAGGTACCTTTAATTTCTCATTCAGGTTTGAGTTATGTACATGAGGGTGGTTTACTTTAGACTTAAATAAAGTTTCTAGGTCCTACCAGGAATTAAACAGATGTTATTAATTTACAGTTGCAGATGCATGGAGGGATTTAAGATGCACTACTTGTGTATCTGGAATTCTCTAATAGGACAAAAAGCAGCAAATGTTTCCAGTCCAAGCAGCTAACAAACAAAACAGACTTTATTCGTGCATGCTTAACTGCAGCAACACACACCAAGAATGACAGAAACCACTGGATTTAAGAGATTAGCCTGGATCTTAAACTGGCTCTGAAAACCCCCACATCAGAACCCTGGTTCCTCCACCCCTTCCCAGAGGATCCCACACCCCCATCCAGCTCCTCCCACAGAACAACAGGTCCTTCTGGGGCAACTGTGCAAGTTCTTCCCCCACCAGTGCAGTGTGTTTGCCCTCCAGCCCACCTTAAACTGGTCAGGGACTCTCAGCTTTAAAAGGGACAGTTTAAAAGCCACGGATTAAATCAAAGGAATAAAATAAAGCACAAATTCACCTGTTAAAACATCAGCCTGGTTCTTCATTGTATTGTCAATTTTAAAGTGGATTTTTAAAAAGACCTGGTTAGTTTGATAAGTATTGTAATTCTTTGTTATCTACAATGGAATCTGTCACAAAAATGCTGATTAAAATATTAATTTATAATATTTTCATTCACTTCAGATCAAAATATGTAACTTTAGGGATATGTAAATCAAAAATTGTGTACACCAAACAACATAAATACTAATAACCGAGCTGGGCTGGTTTTGCTGATAGGATTTGGGTTTGGTTTTAGTGTTTAGCATCATTCCCACAGATGGGAGTGGGCTTTGCTCAGGTGTTTTTCTTTTAGAGGCCTGTATGGATCTGACCTGCCATCCTTAGCTGATTCTCAAGGTATTTAGTGCTTCCTTCAAAGCATTTAAATGCGGCAGCCCAAGGTGTTTCTCCATATGCAAACCCCAGGATGTTTTTATTGGAGCCACATTGCCAAGGTGAGGATCACCTCATTGTCAAAGGGTTTTCAAGGAGGCATTAAGGAAACTTTTGTATACCCCAACTTCCTGCCAGTGAATGAGGGAAGAGTCCTTTGATCCTGCTGTGTAATAGGAATTGCACATCTCTAACAAACATGGAAAGCAAACAGCAAGTTGGACCATGGCAGTCATTTGGGAGAGGAAGCTCTACTGGAAACTGGATCACTAAACTCTAGTGGGATGGACAACTCCTCCTGGAAGTTTGTCTAGCATAAAAAAAACCAAACAAAAAAACCATTTAAACTTAGTTTAACAGCACAGCTTAACCAATGACCAAATAAAAAATAAATACATTTATCACATCAGCTGCTAAGATTTGTTGTCTTATTTCAGGTTTACAGTCAGTTCTATAAATATACCAACCCTTGCGTGATAGGAGGCCAAAACAAGTGTTTTCTGTTGATTTGGCAAATGTTTCATGACAAATATTCCAGAGTTTAATTTATTTCCATTAATTACATATAAGGTTCAGAAGATTCTGAATTGCAGCCTTATTATCTAGTATTCTTAGAGAAGATTTATTAAGCACACTTAAGTGATGTTACATAGATACACATTTCTGAAAGAGCCCTACAAAACTTTTCCCAAATGAGGTCACCAATTCAGGCACCAACAGACAGCAGAAAGAAAAACAGGTAAATTATCCAACATAATGACACTGTCAACTATTCAGTTAAGTGCCCTATTCCAATCATCCCACTTCTGCCTTCTCAGGTCTGATGTGACCAATGCCAGCCCATGTTCTTAAACCTATGGTACTTCTAGACAACGTATGTAAATTTACAGTATACAATTTGGATTCACCATGCATGAATACTTTGTGTGTAACATTTAATAAGCTCAATCTACATCCAGAATAATTTACATGAAAGGACAATATTTATTTAAACAGAGCTCAATGGGTAACCATGGTATCTGAGTGCATCCAGAGGAAAAGGGGTCACTGTGAACTCCATCAGCGGCACTCCCACACTTTTACTGTTTGATCTACACTCCCAGTCACCACGTACGGGGCTGTCTTGTGGAAATCTGCCAGGAGACAAAAGCTCACATTACCAACCAACCCAAAACTTCAGCATTTCCCACTCTTACTGAATGGCGCTGATTTTTCAAAACAATTCCACCAGCTAAAGGCTAAACTCCAAAGCTCATTGTGGCCATACTTCTGCAGGCAAATTCTCTCATGCTCTAATTTTGTAAAGCGTGAAAATCTACTTTCAGTTCAGCTATAAAGGAGCTTTCATGCAAAAGAAATCAAGATAAAAACACAAAATATCTCATACTGATAAAACCCTTCAATCCTACTCAGAGACAGCACTTCAGGTATTTAATAAGAGGTGTTCCAAGAATCAGGAAACTTGAGTTTTTCTTTTTGCTGCGGACAGTACAGTCTGTGAGCTGGTATTTAAAAATGTACAGCGTACTGTTCCTCAGGAGATCCCCAAGTATTTTGTATATAGAAATCAACATAGGGCTAGCTCAGAGTCAGGACAGGGAAATTTAAGCAAGAGAATCAGCCTCACTGTAGGAAGGCTCAGCTCTAACTGAGGCAGCCTGTTCCAGATTTAACCAGGCCCTGCTAAGGGTCTGATGTTCTTCAACTCACACTGTTCCTCACCCCGTTCTCATCAGCTGTCCTCAGCCATTTCAGGGGGGAGTCAAGTCCTGCATTTAATTAGACTTGCCAGTTTGGTCAGGGAACCTCAGCAGCCAGCTCCAGGCTCCCTGCTGACCAAACTCACCCAGCTCTGCTGAAGGAGCGACAAACTGCCAGGGGAACACGGGAAATAAACCAGAGAAGACTTCAGAGCAAAGGCAGCTTTGCTGAACAAGAGAGGGGTTGGTTTGTTCTGGCTTCACCAGGGCAAGGGGGAACTAATGCCTACCAAGATCTGATAACACCAACCAGGAATGCCCAGGAATTCAAAGCAATTTTTTTCTGTTTTGTGCACACACCCCGTTTTCCTTTTGCTGGGCAAGCACTGGCAGTAGAGCACTCCCCAGACTCCTGCACACTGGTGACAGGTTCCAGAACTCCCTGGCAGTTAACATCCTTATCCATGTGCAACACTGGCAGCAGAAGTGGAAAAATCCAGCACAGTCCAACTCCTCTCTTTCCTTATTTGATTAACACATACAGAGCACAAGGCACCACCAGAGCTCAGAGGTGAATGCCAGCCTGGTGCTCAGCTGCAGCTCTGGCTCTGCCCTGGCAGTGAGCACGGGGAGCAATACGTACCCAAAGAGGTAACAAAGTGTTCGTGCGCATTCAGAGTTTTCATGCATCGCTTGTTCTTGAAGTCCCAGACACGGAGAGTCTTGTCATCAGCACAGCTCAAAATAAACTTTCCCCCAGAATGGAACAGGACACCACGTACCCAGTTATCATGGCCCACCTTGTGCACAAGGAGAGATCAGTGAGCAGGTGCAGGCTGAGAGCTGAGCATCCCCCAGCTCACACCACGGGACCCCGCCCGGCCCCGCAAGGACAGCACTGAGCTCCTGAAGCCCGTTACTACTCAGAGTTTATCTCTGTTTTCTATTATTACACCTCTATCAGCTCTCTCAACAATGTGTGTTCCTGTCCTTGAAGGCAAACAAACAGCAGTCCTCATGTGATCTGCACCAATTCTGCTCTCCACTCCCAGCACCACCACCCAGAATCCCGGCTGCAAACAGCAGGCTACGGCCTGCGGGAAGTCCCACACATGGGACAACATAACATTTTACAGAAGACAAAATTCAGACCATTATCAGCATTTCTGCAGACAAACCAACACCACAGAACCTACACCTCAGTACTGCATTCACACTGTGGGTTTGGAGATACTCAGTATTTCTTAGCAACAACATCTGAACTATAGAAGCCATTAAAACTGTATTTCCAGCATTTGCCTTATTTCCATAACTCTGGCTTCTCTTCAAAACATAACACGCAAGACAGTACATTTCATTAAAACTGGTTTTACGTACGCTGCTATAACTGCCACAAAAACACCAATGGACTTACAAGTGTCATAAGGCACATGCCAGTGCTAATGTCCCACATCTTAATGGTCTTGTCTCTGGATCCAGACAGCAGAAAAGGCCCAGGCTTGCCACTCTTCTTAGTCTACAGAAAATTATGGTTTAAGTTATGGCATACATGGGATGGATGGGGGGACGTGGAGGAAGCAAGAAGATCCCTTCCCAGTGGTATTGCTTAGTACCAAAATCAGACTGTACAATAGCTTATAGTGAATAAACGCACACTGCCAGAGCTGGGTCACAGGCATTGGTACTAATGCTAGGAGATTTACACAAAAATAGGAATTAAACAATCTGTTAAAAGAAATGGTTGTACATCCTGCTGATGCCACAAGCCGGGTAACACTTTGAATACACACTTGCCCACTGCAAGACATCCTCTGTTCACAGTAGGCACAGCTTAAGTCCCACATCTCAAAACAAGCGAGGACACAGCTCATGCATACCTCTGTATTCACATTCCTCATAAAACATCCTGCAACGAGGCAGGATGAAGAACAACTGAGAACTTCCTACTGCCAAGTCATTTCTGTGTGTCCCAGGGCCAGCTCCGGGGGCCACACCTGCCCCAGGTGTGCAGGAAGGTGCTCCCGCGCGGGCTGTGCCCGCTCCCACCAGCAGGTGGCAGGGGAGGCTCCACCACAGAGCCCTCCCGGCAGCAGGAAGGGACACGCAGGATTTTCTTTGAATTACTTATAATTAAAAGATTATAAGGATATTTTAAGGATTCAAGTAAAACTTAACTGAAATAACCTGTAAAACCTCATCACTAGACAAGTCCCTGTGTTCAGTGTAGCTACTTCTCCCTTGGGGTGTCCATGCCCTTTGGAAGTACAGGGTGGGACCGCAATGCCAGGGGACCTGACTAGAAATGGGAATTAATGTCTAGTTCATTTCTTCTATACTTTGGCATCCTTAGGAGGAAAGTTTTGCTGGCCTTTAGCAAGCCTCCCTTAAGGCTCACCAGAAGAGGTATCTGTGGTCACACAAATGGGGATTCATTAGTTATGGAATGCTTTCTCCCATCAATAACTGTGCAGCAGGACACAGCAGTCAGTTTGATTCCAGCACAGTGCACCCAAGGCAGCTTCATTCTGCATTTCTGACTCCTTCCTTCTGCCAGCTTCCAATTGCTAAGCATCCTTATAATGTTCACATTCTGCCAGAGCAGCTGCCTTCCACATTTTTTTGCTGCAATATAATAGTGTTCCCATTCTCACCCTTCCCAGAACAGAACATCTCTCTAAAGTTCACTTTCACTAACACAAAAGCTGGATCCTGTCACGCCAAGAAGGGGATTAACTGCACACCAAGATGCTCAGCCAAAAGTGCCCACACACCTGCTGTACCTGCCAGCCCTTTGGGCCCAAAGCTCAGTCACTGCCAGCGCTACACAGAGCAGGGACAAACATCTCCCCGTGTGAACGTTACCTCTGATCCCGTAGCTTCTGATATGGTGGAGTAGGAGCTCTCGGGAGCCCAGGAAATGCATTCTACCACATGCTCGTGCTCTCGGAGCTCAGCTTTGCACTCCTTCGTCGCTACCACCCACACGCGCACGGTCTGGTCGTTGGAGCAGCTGGCAATCAAGGTGCCGTCCTGGTTGGGCCGCACCATGCGCACCCACTCTCTGTGCCCCGTGAAGGTCTTCACGCAGTAACTGGGCGAGAGAAACCCCACAGCACGACTCAGCCACCATCCAGTAACCCATTCACATGCCTTACATATTTGAGGACACTTGACCTACTCTTAGTAGTTAAGATAAAATATTTTAGTACACACGTGTCTGTTCTGGTTGGTGATGGACAAGGTCATAAACAGCTCATGGAGAGAAAACTGACATGAGAAAGAAGTGATAGCTAAGAGATGACATCCTTGTTAAGGCAGAAAGCAGGAAGCTCAGGGAAAAATGAAGTTGACACAACTACTTGCATTAAATAGGTATTTTAAGAACAAGCAGAGATTTACAGGTCACTCAGATATTAAAGAGACAACTGATGAATGAAACAAGCAAGACAACAAAAAAATAATCAGGATACACCTTGATGCGTGTCCAGAAAGGCAAGAGATGCTCCCTCTAAACTCGTGGTTAACCAGAGAATTTGTTTTCCTAACTGGTCCTGAGTTCTATACTCATAGCTCCCAGAAAGACAAACCTAGTTAGTTTTAATGAGTCAGTACTAACACCTAAACACCTGTGCCCAACAACTGAGGCAGAATCCTTCAGTGAATTACTCTAAAGGGCACATCATTATTCCTTAATTCAAATAATGTCTGCTGACATTCGGATTGCTGTGGCCCATTCCTACACAAAGTGCTTTCTGCTCGCTTTGTTCCGGTGTTGCTGTTTGCCCAAAAGTGCACTTACCCTGTCTGGACTTCCCACATTTTGATAGTTTTATCCCTCGAGGCAGAAACTATATGATCTCCGTTGGGCATGATGGCTACTGAAGAAACATTATGGTCATGACCTAAAAACAAAATAAAACCTTTATAAGTGACACTGGTAGAGTTTTCACAGAGCACACAGGACTTGTCATTTCTTTATCTTGGGAAAGTAGCTACAGCAGCAGTGCACGTTTTATGGAATAATCTTTACATGTAAACTTGGGGTTTTATGAAATAACTATCTGTATTTTTAGAATCCACACGGTCCAAACACTGAGCATCCTTTAAAGTTGCTTTCTGTTTACTTGGGTACATCTATGCGTGGGTGTTTATTTTTGTAAGTCTCAAACATTCTCTATTCCTACTCACCACTCCTCCAAGATGATACTAAAAGCACAAAAAATGCTTTTACATAAGAGTATAAAATAAACATTTGCTGTCAATATTAGAATCTTACAGGTGTGGTTGTTGCACCTTGCCATTTTTCCTATGGCTTTTGAACCCAGTGCAAAGGGCAGTTTCCCATATGATCAGCCACACACAGCAGCCACAACTCCTGTGGCACAGATGGCTCCCCTCCTGCAGCCCTGCAGCATGGACACAGGGGGATGAAGGAGGCAATCTTTCACTGATTTGAAGGCAGTTTCATTGTCTAGTAAGCATTTAATCTTTAGTGCTAAAATCCCTCTAACTGCCATTTCATTTCAGTACCATTATGGGATGCTTCCCACAGCATCATGCATAGCAGATCTGAGATGCTATTTCATTCCACAGGTCCTACATGTATCCCTAATTTACAGAGCACTCAAAGCATCAAAATATCCCCCCCTCTTTCCTTTGGACAATACTCTGGTCTACAGCCCCTTTCCACATCAGCAGTTTTCCTGGATTAGAGAAAAAAAAAAAAAAAAATAAAAAAAAAAATCTCACTTTACAGACTGCTAAATCAATCCCTTTATACCTTACCATGCATAGTTCTGATGCACTCAAAGCCCTGGAAATCCCATAGCTTAATGGTCATATCAGCAGAACAGGAGGCCAAGAGTTTGCCAGTGTGGTCAAAGGAAATATCTTGCACAGAGTCTGTGTGGCCCTTCAGGGTTCGCTCAAAGTCTCCTGTCTCGTAATCCCACACCTGACAAGGGAACAGAGGATCTGTTAGCAGCAGCCCATTACTCTGTATTCTCCAGCCTCACATTTGCACTCTGCAGGCCAGTCTGACACCTTGTTCAATAATTAATTGAGCAAGAGACAAAGACAGACAGCCCTAAAAAAGCTTAACAGCACAGAAAAATAAGCATTCTTTTTATGTGATTTTGTTACTTATAAATTAAATGAATTCATGCATTTTGAAAACTGCTTTTCAGTTAACCTTAAAGCACTATAAACCCAGCAGGAGAACAAGTTCTATTGTATATGGAAGTCTTAACAACCAGTACCCTTAAAAATTAAGAAGATTAATTTCAAAAACATTGGACAGAACAATCCACTTTGTTTTTCTTCACTGTTTTTCTCCATCTCTTTCTGTGCCAGCTCCCTAACTCCAGCAATACATCCCACTTTCAGTCGTGGGGAAAGGATCCTCTTTAACATCCCCCTCACCATTGCCAAGCTTTACTGTGGCTCCAGCATTCACTGGCTTTCCTCAGAACGGAACAGCAAATATCCTGCATACCACAGAGCAATACTCAGAATGCTTTGGGTTAGGGGTGATAATCCAAACCCCACTGAAGAGCTTGATACACACACATTCAGACACTCACATTGCTGAGAAATTAAACAAATATTTGCAGTTAATAACTGCAGGAGAGCATGAAGTCCCTGTTCTCACCTCCTAATTAAGTCAGTTGCTATCATCTAACCACAAACAAAGCCTTCAAAACAAAACGAGCTCTTCCAGATTTTATTGTGTCTCTCAAGCACAAAATTGAGATATTTCATTTTAAATTATATCCTAAACAAACAAAAACAAACCACCAAAAAACACCCAACAAAGTGGGTATTTCACTCATAACAGAGTGAAAACAAAGCTGGTTAGGCCCCTCCACAACATTCACTGCACAGGGAGCTGTCGCTGTTTCAGCTGGCCCTGTTTGTTTGCTGCAGAAACAGGAACAGGTTAAAGGTCTCTAAATCCACATTAGCTTCATTTTTCCTTCAAGCCAAAGGATAGTAATATACTCTTGAAGACATTAATTGGACTGGCATACAACTAAAACTTGTAGATTATAGAGGGCACTACACTTGAAAGAACTGTCCCTACTGAAGCAGAACCAGGAACAAACAACCTTCCACCAGTCCAACACGTCCAGCCTGACACACTGATGTCACAGCTCTGACTTGCTTAGTTCATTTCTCCAGAATACACACATACCTTTATTGTGGCATCCTCTGAAGCAGAGACCATAACACTGAAAACTGGATGGAAGATGACTCGAGTGACAGGACTCCTGTGCCCACTCAATGCATACTTCTCTGGAGGACGAGGAATCCACTCCTTAGGGTCTCGTTTCTGACCAAGAGGTCCACCTGATGTAAATTCTTCCTTAGCTTCATTCAGCTTCGATTCTAATTCCATTACCTAAGTGCATGAATTTTAAAGAGACTGTTCATTTCTGGGTTTATACAAGATCTAATTCACATTCTTGCATTAATAATCCAAATCACAACTGACTCCTAAACTCACAGTAAAGCAAAGACTGCATGGACCCAACATGACTACCAACATTCAGCAGCACTGGTGTTTTTAAAAATCAAACCTAAATTAATCCTTTATAGTTTATTCTTTAATAATTTATAGCTCATTCTTTAATAATTTAATCATTAATCATTTATTATTCTCAAATTCCCAAATATTTTCACAGGAAAAAAAAGTTCTACAAAATCCCCTGTACAAATACGTTTGAATTACTATTGTGCCAAACTACCAAAGGAGGTTGTGCTAACAGAAAGGAATGCTCCTGCTGCAGGAGCTGTGACCCCCATGGTGCTGGCATGGCCATTAACCAACAACAGAGGCACTGGAGGGCTAATAGACCCTCGCTGTATTACCCGCACAGGAGACAGGTCTGCATTGTTAGCACACTGATTTCAGGGGGTTTTTGCTTTTAATACACTCTCAAGGCAATGAAGCACGATTAAAAAGAGCTTTGTACTGTCCACTTGCAGCAGAATCCCCCACTCTAATGCACTGGAGCTAATGGCTCCTTCCCTCTGGGGCCATGGCCAAAGACAAGGGGCAGCACTGATCCCTCCGTGCTAACCCTGCACACAGCTATTCCAGCTCCCCACTCACCAGCTGCCTCCAGGCACCTCTTGCCTTTTCAGCTGCAGGACTGCACATGCAATCCATAAACTGAAGCCCAGGAATTTTTACAAAGACACTGAGAGGATGGTTCTGCCAGCACTGAGAGAGACAAAACATTTCCTACAACATGGATTTAGCTATTTTGCCTACTCAAGCCCTAAACATTCATCTTCGAGGCATCATTGTCTTACCACTGCATTTGTCTGACAAGGAAAATATGGAACATTCTGTTCAGAGCTAACTTTTTATACAAATAAATCCATCAGATCTCCACGTACCTTCTTTTGTAATCTTATAACAGATGTCCATTTTTTTTCCAGAAGTCCAGCATACTTCTTATCTAACTCTTCATTCTGAGGAGATACATTTAAATAAAGAAAGAGGAAGAAAAGCAATACATAAAAACAAACATCAAAGGCACAGAAGAGTAACTAAATGCTGCACTTTCTTTCCATGTACAAAATGACAATCTCATACTAGAATAATCCTAAATTAGATGCAGAATAACACAGGCATGGGGAAATAGCAATGCCACGCTTTATTCCATGAAAGATAAAAGCTCTGAGGACTGGCTACCTTGGTCAGAGGCCAGATGTTAACCTACTACTTTAGGAGTGCTTGTAAAAGCTGGAGTTATCTGCATGAATAATCATACAAAAAAATAAATCCCTCTTTGCAGAGCTACACTTGAATCCTTCCAAATTACTCAAATAATTTCAGCCTTTAACTTTTTTTTTTTCATTTTAGTACAGCCCCCTCCAATTCAGATTTTCTTGCAAAAAAAGCCACGTGAAACTTTTAGCAACAGCATTTCCTCTTTCCCTCAGGACCATCTAGCCTATTTAGACTGTCTTTCTAACCTTTGGGAAGAGGAAACTTAATTAGGTTGATAGATAAGGTAGATAGGGGAGTGGTATTAGGATTTTCAATTATAAGTATGGTATTTCAATTTGTCATTTCTACTTATTTATTAGACACTGGAAACAGACTAGAGAAATTAAGTCAACTTCAACCATGCATTTTGGGAAAAGAGCAATGCAAGATTTGTAATAGAGAAAAGGCAAGGATTTTTCCAGAGCCAGCACACAGAAGTTTACTGCTCAATCTAGCTGCAGCCAGATGCAATGCACACCTCCTGTGCTAACAGGCAGCAGGTTACAATGATACCAACAATCATCTGTGACAAAGGCAAGTCAACAGAAGGAAGCTGCGAGAAATGAGTGCTCCGAGTCACTGGCACCCACACAGTCTGACCAGAGCCCTCATCAGTCACACAATCACAGGCTGCTTTGGGTTGGAAGTGACCTTAAGGCTCATTTTGTCCTGCCCCCCTGCCATGGGCAGGGACACCTTCCACTAGGCCAGGCTGCTCCAAGCCCTGTCCAATCTGGCCTTGTTGGATGATCACCTTCTAGGAACTGTTTTTGGCCTGCCCTCCTACTGCAGTTACCCAAAGGGTACACAACAGACTCAGGCAACCACTTAACTCCTGATGCAATTCCAATCTCAAAAGATTTGCTCCGTTTGATAAACGGAGAGCACAAAAGCAATCCAGTTTTGTCTTCCTGTTTCTTAAACATTCCCAGGTGAAATCAGTCTTCAGAGCTGCACAGTCTCAGACCATTTCAAATCTGGTTACAAAACCATTTGCTCAGAAATGGCCAAGTCACCCAATGGTTATTTGTCCCTTTTCTGGCAAGGCAATAAACTGTACAAGTTCATCACCTCCAGTTTTAAAACTGCCCAAGCAAACAGGTAATGGACAAACATGTTTGAAACAGATGCAAATGCCATAATACTGACAAACTTTGAAATTAAAATACAGATGAAGAATCTTGTTTGAACTCACCACATCTAACTCAGCTTCCTTTTTAAAAACCGAATACGCCTCCTCGTAGCCATTGGAACGGAGGTAATCTGCTATCGCTCGATTTCTACAAAACAACATGTAAAGTGCAATTTAAGGAGGCAAAGAAAGATCATCATCACAATGTAGCACATTCTGGTCAGATCCTTGTCTGTGTTCTGAAGTGAAATAGCAAAAAACTGTCATAATTTACTCAAGAAAAAAGTAGAATTCACAGATCAGTTTGCAGCATGTGCTTGTTGTAAATTGAGGAATTCATTTTTTATGCCATTAATAACTTTGAAAATATATTTTCATCATTTCCCAATTCTATTATCAAATACCAGCAGTTCTATCAAAAATAAAGACTAGAGAGATCTAAACCACAATACACAGTACGTGATGAGCACGTGAACAAAGCAACTCTAAAATGTATTGGGAAACAAATGTTAATAAGTGAAATTTAACAGAAATGCAACACAAAAGCCATGATCCCTTACAGTTCATCTCGTTGCCTTTGTGACAGCACCATCGTGGCTGAGATGTCAGGTTAACGTGATCGAGCAGCGGCTTCTCCTCAAGAGCTAAAGTCTTAGGAACCAGGGATCCACAATTCAGTCTGCCACAAAGTGGCTTAAATCACACGTATTTTTCCAGACGTGAAATCCAGTAGGAAATCCAGAGGCATTCAACACAGAAGATTCAATCCATCTACAAGGAGGAGAAAGAGAGAGCATTCATTTCCTTGAAACAAGCATTCAGCAGGCAGCTCTCTCGGATTTACCCAAGCAGTGGCTTTAAAGACTGGGTCTCTAATCCAGTAGGTACAGTGTTGCACAATTAGAGCAGACAAATGACTTTACCCCCTCCACCTGAGGAAGTTAAAAGAACTATGTACTAAGAGATGGTACTTGCCTTTTTTTCAGTCACATGTTAACATGGTTTACCTACAGTTAATCTTTCATCTCGCCCACATTTAGGGCACAGCAAATTTTTAAACAGCCCTTCAGTCTTATCAGAGTGGCACCATTACCATGGGCCCGTTACTGCAGCTGGGCTAAGGCAGTGGTGCGATCACAACACATCTGGCTAATTTGGGATGTGGCTGAAATCCAACATGTTTGAGATAGTTCAAGTTGTGGCTTTCACAACAGACTCATTTTTCCCACACACACTCCTTAGTATCCTGTGATTCAGTAACATGAATGCAGCATTCTCAGTGCACAACCTGCTTCAACTTGGCAGCTTCAACCTCTGCCACAGCGACATCACCAAACACACACTGGCAGCACTGCCTTTGCTCTCCACACTGCAGGGACCTTGTGTGAGCACCATGGGAAGTGCTGACATGGCACTTCTTGCACACCTGGCAGGTGCCTGTACAGAACTCATCATTCACTCCAGCCGTTCAGCAAGTTTGTCAACCATCCTTCAGCACCGAGATAAACTGAACAGGACACATGCAGAGGCTCAGAGAGAGCAGGTGGGTCTGTAACTCCCCACCGAGTGCTCCCACTGCCTCTCACCTCTGCCCCTCCCTACACACACAGGACACAGAGTTCACCAGCACAGCTCAATAACAACTTTGGTAAGGAGCCTCTCTTAAACAATAGCCTTTCTGAAAAAAAATAAAGAAAATACTGAGCTTGTATCATTAATGACTACTTATCCATCACAGGGGATCAGAGGCTTGTTTCTAAACCTATCTAGGCTCTGATGTCTGCTTTAAAATGAGCTTAAGCTGAAAGTTGCTTGTATTCCACTCTGCTGGTGGATTTTCCACATCAAATGCTGCACACCATAATACTCCCCTGCAAGCTAGTTAGGACAGGAGCACTCTAAACAGGCAAAACCTTACTTAATCAGTCTAACCTCTTTCCCAACAGCTATTTCAGAAACAATTCAGATGAAAACTAGAGCACAGGCTGCATCCTTTCAGAGAACAGAAGCAAACATTTCACTTACTCTTGCCTCGTACCTAATTCCTGCCAGGTAAAGAGCCAACTGGTTTTCCACAGATGCCCCGTGCTCAGCACGCACTCAGAGTATCACACAGCAATTAATGGAACTTTAGTTCATCCAAAACGATCCCATCCCGCAGTGCTGAGGAGTGCCCTGCAGAGAGCGCTGCCGGCGGACACCCCGCGCGAAACGGGCACGGGCAGAGGAACGAGCCCAGGCACTTCTTCAGACACAGCAGCACTGCTGGGAGTGCCAGAGAGCAGAACACAGACAGCAACTGCCAAAATCCGCCTCTAGTACCGCCAGGGTAAAAACCTGAAGGTGGGGTTTGTATTATGAATCACCACTATGCAGTGGATGTCCAGTAAATCCAGTGCACTGACTCCGGTAAAAATCTCAGTATCTCATCAATTTTGATGTGGTATCTAGGAGATGCAACTATAGCACTTGTCTAAAAATAACAGTAACTGTGTTTGTAAGGCCATCCTTGACATGTCACCTAGTTAGAAATACATTTTCCCTCTCAAATATAAAGTAACCCCAAATTTCTCCAGTATCCCTGACACTTCCCAAACCTGGGCTGCTCCACGTTCTATCTGAATTGTCAGTGAGAACCAATCTCAGTACTAGATAAATTGCAACAGTTACAGGGCAAAGCAGCTACTCCTGCTATTAGCAAATTATAGCTGAGCCACAAGACACCAATCACTTGATCTACGCTATCTCACTCCTCTGAAAGGTGGCTGTTCCAAGCACCCTGCTTAGTATTCCTGACTTCTTAACTACAAAGCCACCTGAAAAGAAGGCCAAGTATTTTTAGGGCAGTCTCCTTCATACACACCCCAGATAAAAACAGAACAGAATGAAAACAAACAAAACCAATCACAAACAAAAAAAAAAACCCACTCAAGCAAAAATGTCCAAAGCCCAAAAGGACCAACATTAATTACACACATGTGCCATCATGTGTACTGCCTTTTCTTTAGCTGCAGCAGACTTTGTGACATACAGACTTCAGCAGAGCAAGACTAACCAGTTCTCCATCACCTATCAGGGCTCCCAGTCCCCAGTGCATTCCCCACACACTGCTCAGCCACCAGAGGCAGCAAGGGGAACAAAACCAGCTCACTGAGAACCACCACCTGTTCATTACATCTTGCCCGGAACCGGTTACTTTAGTATCAGCAGCTTATTGTGACTGAGGCAGTGTCAAGAGTGTCACATCTTTTTTGAAAGAAAAGATGTCTTTGCATGAAAATTTTACTTTGTTCTGTATTAAATACAGGAAAAAGCAGACTGAACTTACATAGAGCTATCCATGAATAACAGCTACTAATTAAGCATAAACCAGAACGTGCCTTTTATTAATAGATCCACTTACACTCCTCCAAGCTGTAGTTTCTAACTTAAAACCTGTTTGATTCCCTATCAATAGTCTGCACATATAAGAGCACTGAGTGGCAAACCTCTGCATAGGGACAATCTTGCAACAATAGAGGGCTACAGGTGTTTTCAGCAAGATCAGGTGTCTTTGTAAGCTGTTTAAAATTGGGAGCTAGACCTGGCTGAATGCCTGACACCAGAATAGGTACAACACATCCAACTGTCACCTCTCACTCCTCCTGGCAGCACAGGACCTGCACAGTTTTCTAACAACACAAACCATTCCTGACCTAAACACAGTATCCTCCTAAGCTCCACTAGCAGCAGCAGATCCTCAAGACAACTGCACCTCATCCCAACTGCCCACCTGTCCACTCAGCTACAGACCAGCTTTTATACTTAGGACTGGTAGAAATGTCTAAACAATAAGGATACAAGACCTACTTCATTCTTAAGTGCTGCAGGACTGAAGAGTGGCATACTAAAGCATAATCTAAAAAAAAGATTAATTTAAAAAGAGACAGCCAAAAATCATCACGGGCCAGAATTTTTTGCTGCACAAGCTTCTGAAAACACACAGAAGTATTGATGAAGAGCAACAAACTGAGCAGAAATACTCAAAAAGCTGAAGAATCCTCTCCCGTAAGGGAAGGTAGAAACAGCACAGTGCAGGTTCTTCTGATCTTCTCATTGGGAAAAAAAAAAAAAAAAGCAAGGTCCTCTGTCTCTTTACATCTAACCATCCCCTCCCACCTTCCTAAACTGGGATTCAGAGATTCCTGAGCTTCACTGCACCAGCCTGTCACTGGAACCAGCTGCCCTGGCCACAAGCCTCGCCCCACTGAGAACATGTTCACTGCCACTGCAGCACTCTGAGCCTGTGCTGGTCCTGCCCCACAGCCGGTCCCACCTGGGAAGCACACCCACACACCCCCACCCCACACACCCACACACCCCCCTTCTGCAGCCAGCTGCTGGCAGGGCACCCAGCCAGCCTCACACCACGCTGGCAGTGGGCATCGGGCATCGCTGCCCTGGTGTGGGCAGGAACAGCCTCTTCCTGAGGGTGACTAAGAGAGAGGATCCGACAGACAGCTGCTGCCTCCTGGCTTCAAACACTGGGTCCTTCCAGTGATGGGCATCAGTGTGGTTGAAGTGCTTCTAGATCACTGGAAAACTTCGCAATAACTTAATGAGAGACCTGCTAACCATTCATAAATGCACCAACAGCAAATTGAAACAGGTTCAGCTCCATTTGTTAGCTGAGACAGCTCTACAGGAGGTATCCAAGCACAATAGCTACACACACAGTCACAGCAATGAGGTAGTGAAAAAATAATCACTTTGAGGCAAGAGATTGTCAGAATTTCCTTCAGTTCATGATATATCATGCCAATAAATGATACGACTTGGCCTGCAGGTACTTCTATGACAGTGTTCATATTGCTTCAGGAGACATTTAAATATTACTTTCCATAAGTATTCACCAAATATAATTGAGAAGCAGATTATGGAATCAAATTAACTCATGAGCATTTTACTACCAACTTGACAAAAATACCTGTTCGTTTACCTGAACTGGCACCAAGCAAGAGCAAAGTTACTCAAATTAAAATTCCTAAAAGTGTCCATTCTGTACACATTAAAAAAAAAATCTAGTCTGTAAATTCCTTCAGAGTTCCTTATGGTTTTACTTAGCAGAGTACACTGGATAGTAAACAGCACCAAAATTTGTTTTGAATACCTATGTCTGGCAAAGACACTGGGCTCTGAATTGGACATTTAGCTTTTATTTATTTCAAGCGAATCATCTACCCTGCAAACCTACCATAAGACTAAACACACTTGAGGCCAGAAGTTTTTAGAATCAAACCCAGCCCATTCTCTTAGTTCTAACTGCTAAAATAGTGTCTAACTGCTAAAGTAGTGTATCTGGACATAACCCTTGACTTATTGACTCCTGTTGTTAATTACTGCAGAAACACCCACAGATATCACAGCTCACCCAAATATATCAGAGCAGGATGAGAGCAGGATGTTATTTTGCCAGATTCCCCAAAGCCCTTAATTTCCTATTGCCATGGCTTTGTTTGGCAGCTGCAGTGCTCCAGCTTTACGTAGCAGGCCACCACCATCCAGCTGCTTCCAAGAAACACACACATTGCACTGGGACATAACTGAAGCCATAAACACCGAGGTCCAAGTAAACCATTAACTACTAGTTACTAACTCGTGGTATAAATTATACCTCCAGTGAGATGCTACATTTGTCCCTGCAAGGAATTGGTTCGGTCAGGGATTAGCTCCTAGAAGGAATGAGGGCTTTTGCCCTTCAAACACCTTCCGGGGGTCGCAGCAGGGGAAGGCACCGCACTCGGTGCTGACCAGCTGCCAGCACCCACCAACTCAGCATTTGAACTTCTCCACTCAACACGAGCCATCAAGAGGCTGTTTCACATAAAGTTCTTATGACGCCCATCCAAACCCAAGCATTTTCATAAATGTATCCCAAGGTACCAAACTCTGCCATCACAACCAACCTATGCATCTTCTGCAGGATTTTATCAGTGAGTTCGGTTCGAGGTTCTCCACTGTCTCTCCTTTGCTCCCATCAAGTGTGTCAAAAATACTCTTAGGGACCAACACCATACACAAATCCCTGAAATGGCTCAAGTGACTAACAGCGCCCATTTGTGCTCTTCAGAAAAAGTCCCAGTAAAAGCCACTCCCCAGTGAGCTCTGATCCACCCAGCCTGCAGTGAGATCGCTGCTCCCCTCCCCTCAGGAGTGACGGCGGCACAGCAAATCCAGCTGTGCCAGTGCCTCAGTCACCGGCTGGGCTCTGCTACCACAGCAAAGTGTAAGAAAACCAACACGAGCACACTGCAGTGCCATACAGAGAGCACAAAGCCACTGCAAGGTCACGGTGAACCACTGTTCCTCAGACATGTGCTGGTTCTAACCAGAGTTTTCAAGTCACCTCAGTAAAGCTGCAGAGAAATATGAAGATGTGTTACATTGTAAGACCTTCATAAATTTCAGAAGTTCCATTTCACAGGCTTCTCACAGCCTGAGTTACTCTGATTACTTAAGGCAGGGCTCCTTTCACCAAGAAAATCCTCATCAGCACCACAATGAGAGTGTCTCACCACTGGAACTCCAGGCTCAAAATCTTCATCATTCCAGTAATTTCGGTCCTCAAACCTACAGAAACATTTGCTTACCAGCTACTACAAAAAACTGTCAGTCAGCCTTAGTATGTCCTTAAGCACTTTTCCTACCTCCCATAAGTCTCACAAGCACATCTGTCCCTCCTGTATTTTATTATTTTTCTCTTACCTTTTGAATTTTTATGAGTTAAACAAAGAAAATCAGTTTCAACCTCATTCCTTGGTTCACGGTTCAAGGTTCTCCACTGAAACAGCAGTGGACTGGTCCACACACCAGCACCACCAGCCTGGCTTCACTCTGCTGCTGTTGTCCAGCAACCACATCTGGTAGTGCACATCTCAAATACATCCATGGCTCCTCCAGGAACTTAACAGTAAATTAATTCAATTTCTGCAGTTTTTACGACCGTTGCTTAGGTTCCATAAACAGTCTTCCCCACAAAAACACAAGCTACGTACACTAAACACGTAACTGTAGCTAATTATATTCAAAATTAGAAGAGATACATGGCATCAATTACAGAGCCAATGCATCAGCAGATACAGAACACACCAGCACCATGCAGCTCTGAAAGCTCAGCAAAGCTGTGAAATGCTGTGCTTCAGGAACTGTACATTTTTGCCTTTTTTTGCAGAATCCTAATACTTTCAATAAACTCAGCTACAAGACCATTTTTTTCCTAAGTATTATCGCAACAACATTCTAAATAATATTTTACAAGAACATTTATTGAAGGAGACAAAATGTGAGGTCACATTCTCAGACTGCCAGCTCAGGCACACCTAATATGAGGCACTTGGGCCTTAAAAAAGCACGTGAGCCATCATCACCACCAGAAACACACGAGCAAGTTCACATTTGTGAAATCAATTAGTTTTGGATTACTCGCATTTAGGTTCAAACTTAAATCTTTATTTGCAATCATTTAAAATTTCAACAACTCGTGCAAAACTCAAAAGCTTTTGGAGAGTCCAGCACACGCTACCACCTTTCAAGCGGATTGTCTAACACATTCTGCTGACCTTAAAGGGTTTTTTGCCTGAAAGAAAACTCCTCGAGTTTACTTCTGAATTGTTAATAAATCCAAAATCCTACTTCAATTAGCTCCCTCTCTTCAGGTAACTTTACAAACCCAGTGAAAGGCCTGTCACTTATTAAGACCAAGGCCACCAAAAAGACCAACTGAACTGATACAATCAGAATTAAATCCCACAATTTTTAAAGCTGAGAAGATCCATTTGTGCATTAATAAAGGAGAAACTCTTGTTGCATTGTCTCTTGCTACATGGCTGGCACAGGAGATCTTTACAAACTTCTCTGACAGTGTATCTTGTTTCATAACATATTAACAAGAGGACTTAAAGTGGTTATTTCGGAGAATTCCCAGGCAGTAAGAGCTTACAGTCCTTATGGATGAACTAGACTGCAAGAATTGTTCTCTTACACCTATGGATTATGTTGCTAAATTCTAGAAAGTATACAATAACATGTCCTTTTAATTTAAACTAATTTTTAATGGTCTGATTTTGTTTTAAACCCCATAAGCAAAAAGCTGCTTTATCAAACTCAAGACACAGAATAGGATGACTCTTGGCACAAATGTACTCAAAACCAGATTCCACAGGACTGAAGTAATATCCATGCTTCTTGGGCAAAACTATTAGGACCTGAAAAGGTTCCTAGAAATCTGTCTCTATCAGTTGATAGGAAAGAAAAACAGTAACAAGTAAAATAAAACATCAAGTTCCTTTCCTTTCCTGCCTCCATCTCGCCCCCCCAGAACAGCAGTAAAGCTCATCCACAGCACAATCAGCAGGGCACAGCCAGGCAGCTGCTCTTAGTGCAGCAAACAGACCTTATCCTAGAAAATATTGGAATCCATCACCTGCTAAGCCGGCAGGGATGAGTTGGAGAATACAAGAAAGCTACTCATTTATGAGCTGGGTTAATCTTTTTTCCACTTTTCAGCCTACATCAGTAAAGCTGGCTGAGGGATTACGACAGAGTGAGCTCCAACAACTATCTGATTCAGGAAAAACAAAACAAGAAGCAAATCTGAGCTGAATTACAACTCTGAGCCTTATTTTTAATTCATATGTTTAGTAAGCCTTTTATTCTGCAATTAAGGAAGTCTCAAAATGCCTGCAGGTCAACGCTTCGCCTGATGTATCAATGTAGCACCAGAGCACACCATTCTGTGCAGTGTTTGTAATAACTCACCAAAAACATTTCCCAGTCAAAGGCTTATCAAAGGAAATATAATTTTAACACAAAAAAGGTGAAAAATTCTATGCCTGTTTTCTTCTCCATTTCACCTACTTTTACAGCTTTTGTTACAAAGCTGATACAGTAGTTTAGTTCTGAAAATAATTCAACACCAAATCCACGGGGAACTAGAAAGCAAGCCATAGCAGATCAGATATAGTGCCTGTGTTCTGAACACTTGGAATGCAGGCTGTAATTGTATGTAAAGCTAAGGAATGTCACCAACATGCTATAAACCAGGAGCAAGTTGGCTGCTCCACTTGCACGCTGCCTAAAGAAACACCTGTGCATTTCCACATCCACTCCTGTGCCTGTCTACGTTTCCACATCAGTTCAAGCTGTCATCAGTGTTTAGCACATCACTGGCAGTCACTACCCACCTTTAGGATTTTAAAACAACAAAAGACATTTCTGGTCTCATTACCCTCCCAGGCACCAACACTACATGACTTTGAGGCATCTGGACCAAATTTGCTTGGAAAATATTTTTTTGGGGAAAAGAAGTCCTTAAATGAATTCAGTCTTGACATTTGTCCTCCATGTATCATTTCGGTTTTGCAATTCTGATAGAGTAATTCTCAGGAGAAACATCTCGAGCACAATCACATCATTTCATTTTAGAGCCTTTGAGCTTCCTCCAGGTCAGAACTCCAGTTAGCAGTGCAGTCTACATGCAGGCTTTGGTAGGAAACAAGGGAAAACATCCTTCTTCTAACCTGCCTGTTCAGTTCTGTGTGAAAATGCAAGTAAATTTAGCTACCAATGAAGGAACAGCCTGGAAAAATGCAAACTGCAGTAGAAAATAAACCTTTAATGTGTGTGAAAAGGTTTTCAACACGGCCTTCTCCACACCACTGCTCAGTGTGTTGTGCCAGGCCAGGCCAGTGAGCAGGGTGAGTGTTCGGGCTCGGTGTTACACACTGCTACTGCCACTGCTCACAGGAAGG
Source organism: Manacus vitellinus (assembly GCF_001715985.3). NCBI lineage: Eukaryota > Metazoa > Chordata > Aves > Passeriformes > Pipridae > Manacus > Manacus vitellinus. The sequence continues at coordinate 529,389 of NW_021940796.1, forward strand.
CACAGCAGGGGTAGCTGCAGGACTGCAGCAGGGGCTTTTCCAGTATCACTACTGCTAGGTCAAACAACACATACACATTTTGGGGTAGCAATTCTAGACCACTTATTTAAGCTACTTTCTCTTGGCCACTAAGAGAAGAGTGCCTGTACTCACTTGTGTTGGTCACCAGCCACACACTGGATTTGCACTTTGTTCTTCTCAGTTCTTCCCCATATACCTCTCTGGCTTGAAAAATTAAGTAATAGACTTACACATGTAAAGGAGGTAACAGGACTATATCCAAATTTAAATAATTCAATCATTAAACCACTTGTAATACTGAAAATGTGATATTAACAAAAATGACTGTAAACTGATTAAATTTATATACGAAAAATATCTGGAAGGAAACTTAAAGGAACACTTCTGTTAACACCTTAGAAACAGAAGAAGGTCAAAACCACAAAAGAAATCCAAACAAGAACTCAGACAGAACTTCTGCTCGTTAATCCTGAGAACACTGTTAGTCCCTTAGCCATTTTCAAAGCTTGTTGACCAAAAATGGCTTCACTTGCCCAGAGGAAAAAAAAATCCAACCCAAAACCTAAAAGCTAATCATAGTTGTCATATATAATATCTTACTCTGCTACAGGGAACGGAACTCAACCTTTCATAACACACAAAAGTAATGAAATCAGTATTCTGGTAGAAGGTGTCTCATTTTTCTTATGACCCACCTTCCCCTACTACACTCCTGTCTCTAAAACAGAGCTGAAGGTGAGAGAGAACCTTCTACCAATGCTGATTTAATAGACACCATCTGTTTAAAATACATACACACATTAATGACATCCTTTTAATAACTACAAAGACACAAGCATTTAAACACACCAAATTGTTTATCTAATCTCTTTCTTCACCCCAAAAAACAGGTGAATACAGCACAAGACAAACTGCCAAGGTTGTTTCTTTATGGAAGAACCAGTCATTTATCAGCAGCAAACAGGCTAAATGCTTCCAGCTGATTTTCCTCTAGTCTTAAAGAAGGATAAACTTAACACCTTTGCTTTAGCATTAAGCAGAAAAACAAGGCAGAGGCAATCTCGGGGGGAGAGATGGGGGACCACTTGTCTAATTAAACCAGAAGAACTTATGGTTTGTGGAGCACAACAGGAACAATTAACACACATACAAGAAGGAGGGCGTAAATAATCTCAGTCATGAAGGCCCCTGTGCCATCCCAGATGCAAACCAGTACAGCATCATGCCACAGAGCCTGTCACCCCCAGCCTTACCTCACAGGAGGTGTGACAGCTGAGTCACCATCCAGCCGAGAACAAGAGGTGCCTCTGAACAGCCCTTCGACCAACTCCCTCAGCAGAGACCTACTTAACAAGGGATCCAAGGAAATTACAGGCCAGCCATGGCTGCAGCACCACCTGCAAACCTCCACTACCACACACTGCCCACCACTGGAAATACCTTCTCAAGGCTGCAGCACTAAAAACATCAGGTAAGTCTTCCAGAATCAACAGAATCACAATGACAAAGATGTATTTATTACGTTTATTTAATCACAATCCCTATCCTAAGTCCACAAGCAGCCAAGCCAAGCCAAGCTGCAGGGCTCACTCAGAAGCAGTACCAATAAGGAGGAAATGATGAAAATACTTCTAAATGTGTTAACTAACAGCTACTTTGAATTAATAATGTTGATTTTTTTTATATAGTTATACACGCATCAGTGCTCTAGGTACTGCTAAGTGTGACAATGCTGTGCACATGATTAGCTTTGAAAGCAGTGTATGCTTATAGTCCTGAGGAAATGGAGCTCAGCATACACTTATTTTCTAAGTAACATTTTTTCTTTGAAATTTCCTGACAGTACATGCCAGCTCGAAGTGGAACGATAGGTGGCTTCCATGACACTGAACTAAAAGCAAGAGAGCCTAAGTCACACCTATCTAATCCCTTAAAGAGAGAGCAGAAGGTTACAAAAAAAAAAAAAGAACAAGCTTTTAAATTGGCTGAATGAGACAAGCATTGCCTCATCCAAGTCCTGCTCAAGGAGTATTGAGAAGAAAAGGCCCTTCTTTAAACCACTGAGATAAGATACAAGTTAGCAACACACATCTGTTGGGCCAACCTGCAGCACCCAGCATCGCCAGGGTAAAACTGCAACTCAGCTGCTCACCAGCTAAAATCCTGGTTCTTGCCAATGTTTCTAATATGTAATATTCATCAGCAGGTCTCAAAACATGGTAGGAATGAGGAAAAGCTTTGTTCTAAAATTACTGTAGTACACAAACCCAGACATTTAACACAACCTGAGCTCGGGACCCCAGCACTAAGCTGCCATGCCACAGCCCCAGCCACGCTCTGCACTTCAGTGGTGGCACAGTCCTGCCCACAGCGATGCCACGTGCGCTCCGCCAGCGTGGACAGCAGTCACAGGAGGAATTCTGAACAAACACCTTTATGTACTTGAAAATTAATTTTAAACAGGTCACGATTGTATCCTACTGTAAATGCTAATTTTTAAAAACTTAAATTGCAGTGTAGCCTATTCTGTCAGGCAGATGAAAAGACAAAGCAACATCACCCATGAATAAAACTCCCCAAAACCACACTGGGAGCACCATTCCCTTGTGTCAGCTCCCGAGAAAGTCCCTGCACCCTGCAAGGCTTCACCACGCAATATGTTTTTAGTAGTCATCTGCCAATGATATTTAAGCTCTTATAAAAAGGAGAAAGAGGAGCCCAGTTGTAACGTCACTGACAGATCTGCGAGTATGGACAATGTGTAACTTACTACTTCTCTGTAACAACCCTTGCAGGAGAACCCCAGAACCATTCTGATCAACACACACGGTTCTGATCCTTGGGAAAGATCTTCAACTGCCACCACAAATCACATGTTACAGGCTGGAAACTCCCCTACACCCTACAGGAAATCTGAAACTATCATCTATTAAGAATAATTAGCAATTTCTATTGTCCTCTTGATTTCCTAAATTTAGGCCTAAGCAGCTCTTATTTTCAGCCTGAGAAGTATTTCAGTGCTCACTTCACGGATGTTTCAGCTGCCCTCCCAATCTTTGCCTTTAGTTTAGAAAATGGGCCTGAAGTTCACCAAAGTAGGAGAGAGCTGCCTGAACCTGAACTATTCCAGTGCTGCTCCCCTTTGTACCACAGTAATTCCAGCCCTCTGGTTCAGGAATACAGGGCAGATACAGAGGGTTGTAAATAAACTTATAAACATACTGAGCTATCCTGAGGTAGCAGGGACCAGCTATTGTTTGCCCATAATATTCTACAAGAGGGTACAAACACATTATAATTAATGATGGAAGCTGGTTATGGAGTTCTTGATGGAAGACACAGTTACTCCAACTGGACAAGGCAATCAGCAGATGCTGATTCAAGAGCTGTCCCATCCACAGCAAGTTGGATAGACAGCAAGTTGGTGAGCAGACAAAGGACACAACCTGAGCCGCCAGGCTGGGAGGAGCACAGGAGACAGGACAGGCACAGGAGTCAGCAGGACACACAGGGCAGAGCTTGCATGCAGCCAGAAGGGGAAGTGTTGATGCCTTTTGCTTCTGTAGAACCCAAATGAACAAGTTACTCCTGTACAGAAGGGGACTGCCATCATTTCAAGGGCAAAAATCACCCAAAACCATAAGGAGGCAAGTGTTTTATTGAGTTCTTCGTTGGTCTTAGCCTGGATCCGTGTTGACTCGGACATTTGGCACACACATCCACTGAATCCTGGAACATCTACTCCAGGTGAATGAACTAGACAGAGCTTACACAGAAGCCACTGCCCCTTATTTTAATTCTGGGCATATTAAACCAAACACAGTCTCCTCTGTGGCCATCTCCCATCACAAACTGGACTCCAGAACTGAGAACCCCATGAAAAAGCAAAAACTCAACCTGCTTCAGAATCATCCATATTCAGTGTTGTACTTGCTCCAATCAACGCTGAATTCAGGTGGGAATGCCATGGGGAACATGTGGAACAGGAGAGCAGTTCCACAAGCAGCCCTTCCTAGGTGCTTCCTCCCATCCCTATTGTATTCCCCAAACCCTTTGTTCTAATGCCTTTCCTACACAACTTTCAGCAGCAGTGTCACCCCCACGATGCAGCAGGGGGACAGCAATGCTCTTACAGAGCCACAGTGCTCAAAAGGGCTTCCAAAATCCTGAGATGTTATTTTACAGGAACTTGGCACATGAAGAAGGGCAATGCAATCCAGTCTGTACACTGACAGCAGTCACTCCACTGTAGTCAGCAGAGATACCAGGGATTGTCTTTTCCTGTGTGCCCACCCATAATCTGGTCTGTCCAAGAAGTTCCATGGAAAAATAACAGCAAGAAGCCACAATACAGGGGTTTCTCTAGATTTCAGAGAATCTTGTGTGCAAAACACCCGCACAAAAATTATAATTCTTATCTAAAGCGTAAATAAAATAAATTCAACAAGTGAATAAGTGGATAAATTGAAGCAGTTATCAGACAAAAAAAATCCGGCTTTGCAACAGTGACTGGTCACTTCTCACTGCCAGACAAATCAAGATCCACCCTGCAGAAAAACCAGCCTCAAAACAGAACGCGAGATTTGTTTCATTTCCGAAGGTTCCTGCACCATTAGATTCCTCCCTAAAGAAGAGACTTCATTGTTACGGCAATTAGTATTCCTCCACCCCGGCAAAGGGAGGAAAAAAAAAAGCTCTGAAAGGGTAATCGAGCCATTTCGCAGCTTTGCCTCCTTACTCCACCCAGTCTCTTCCCTGCTCAATGGCTGCTCACAGCATCCACAAACATAGGAACAGCAACAGAAACACAGAAAAACGAGATCCCCGAGAACGAGCCGGAAATTTGCAACGCATCTTTCAGTTTAAAAATATTTTCTTTGTTTAGTTCCCTAACATAATTTTCCTATTTAACAAAATGACTCTAAGGGAAAATAACATTCTGACAGCAGACCCTCCCTCTCCCGAAAACCAGCCGAATGCTGCACAATCATTTACAAAATGATCATCACTGAACGGAGGTTCTTTAACCACCACCTCCTAATGGCATGAACAATACTGTCATAGGAACATACAATTAAAAGAATCACCACAAAAATACGTAATTCAGCCAGGTCAGTATGCCCAAACATTTATTTATAGTAAAATAGTACTTATTAAAGATTTTTAATACAGCTTAGATTAACCTTCCCCCCTCCCTGGTAAGTAATTCATTATAAAAGGACTTGACCTGCACCAACCAAGCCCACTGCTGCAGCACTGCCGGCGAGGAAATGGTTCCAGTGATACCATGGCAAAGAAAGGGAAGGTGTCACATTATTATTGGTATTAAAGGTCAAGTTTAATTGCCTCCGCCTTAAACAGAAAACAATAAAAAAAAAATCTCATGCCCACAGAACTGAGCAAACCCCAAACTTTCCAAGGGAGGCACCACTCCCACCCCCCAACTTCCATCAAAGCCCTGCCTGCGTATAACCTCCTGCCGAAACAAAACCTCGGGAGTAACAATAAATACAAGATTTTAGCAAACTCGATTGCTATTAAAAGGTTTCCGAGGGAAGCCCGTGCACCTCCAGCCGTCCAGGCAGCGGTATGACCCCCAGAAGGAGATCAGACCTCCCTCGCCCGTTTTACTGCAGCTGGTTCTGAAGGCATGAGCCACCTCCTATCGCTGCTGCCCTGCTGAGCACTGCAGGAAAACGGGGGATGCGAGGCAAATTCTGAAACAACACCTACTCCTTCCCCTGGATTATCAATCCTCGCCCTGTTTTCGGTGCCGCGGCCGCGCTGGCGAATGGGGCCATCGCCCGACCCCGGCCCTGCCACGGCAGAGGGGGACGGGGGAACCCCCGGGAGGAACCGGGGAGGGATGCTCGGGGTCCCCTCGGCGCACACGCGGGGCCCATCGCCCCGACGGCTTTTTTACGGCTGTTCGCCCCGGCCCGTGCCCTTCTCCCGGTATTTGCTAAGTCACG
>NW_021940796.1:536276-577758 GCF_001715985.3 Manacus vitellinus
GGAGACACTACCGATACCAGGCACATACTGGGAATAGTGGGGACACCGGGAATACCGGGCACACACCGGGAAAACCGGGCACCACGTCCAGTCCCTCCAGCCCCGGCCTCCCGCGGACACCAGGCGCTGTAGCGTTTTGCAGGTGTCCCTCCCACGCCCCGCTCCCGGGACAGCCCTGCTGCAGGAGTGACCTTGTCCCACACCTGGAGTCAGCGGGATCGCCCGTGTCCGTGTGTCGGGAGCGCCGCGAACCCGCCGCGTCCCTGCGCGTCTCCCCGGGCCCCTCCACAGGGTGGGCGTGGGAACAGCCCCGCTCTGCACCTGCAGCTGAACGTTTGCGTTATCTACAAACCCCACCGAGCTGCATCTCCAAGTGTTCTGGTTTCGTGGAGCACTGTTCCCGCTGGGGTTCAACCCTCGTGCTCACCAGGGGCGCTGCCAGGACAGCCCTGGAGAACCGGGCGCTGCCGTCCAGCAGCACAGCCAAGCACCCGCGTCCATCCGCGTCCTCCCCTCAGTCTGCCAGCTGCATCCCTGCGGTCTCTGGGGGTCGGAGTGTCAGGGATAGCAGTGCCCACCCAGAGATGCCCTGACAGAGGCGCCAGCCCAGCCCCTGATGCTGACCGGGAATCCTGGAGTGGAGCAGCGGGAGCCCTGCAGCTCCAGGACAGGGACCAGTCTGAAATGCTGACCCGAGGGAAGAGGTAATTCCACGTGTAACATTATCTAGAGAGCAAAATCTCTGAGAAACTTCAAGAGACACTGGAAACTTCGTTATCAAAAGCTGTACAGTCTTATCTGTTACTCGTAGAAGTAGCAGCAGAGATTACAAACGTAACCATTATGTGATGGATCTCCATGTGGGTGCCCAGGGCACCTGAGGGTGCTGGTGTCAGCATCACCTGGGCTGGGCCATGGGCCCTCAATTGCTCTTGTTTGTGTTATTTTATACCACAATGGGCAAGAGAGGGCTGTGCAAACCCCACACAATGCAGGTGACACAATGCAGGGCTGCCACACCAGCCAGGGGAAATTTTTTACTCATTTTTTAATTGACTACATTCCAAGTTTTAGATCCATTTAAAACTTCAAAAATTCTCACTGTTCACACCTAGAGATGGTGATATTGCAGATATTCCCAAATACACTGGAGACATGCAAAATGGACTAAAAGTGAAGGGTAATTCAGTTTCCATATAGTGATTTCTTCGATATATTGAAACTTTTCAGTGATGAATTTCTTCACCAAAAAGGTAGTCACTTTTGGAAGGGGCTGCCCAAGGAGGTGGTGGAGTCCCCATCCCTGAAGGTGTCCAAGGAACAAGTGGACATGGCACTCAGTGCTCTGGGATGGGTGACAAGGTGGGGATCAGGCACAGGATGGACTCGATGGTCTGGGAAGTCTTTTCCAACCTTTATGATTCTATGATTAATATAATTAATTAATGATGAGACAGTTGACAAGTCAGCAGGCCACATTTCCAGTGAGGAGCCAATGCAGTGTCCATCTGCCCCTTTTGTTAATGAAAAACAGTCAAACCAGAGCAGCACACGTCAGCATCCTGCACCAACATGTCAAAGACACATTCAGATATGTTCCAAAAAAGAGAATTGGATCTGGCCATACTCTTTTGGGTTTTTTTCCACACAGTATTTCTAAATCTCTGTGCTGACCACTGGCAAAAGCCCTTTCCTTCTGTGGCAGAGAGAAGATTCCTGGTTCCCATGTGAGGCACTTGTCAGGGGTATTTCATAGACGCGTCAACATGAGAAACACAGGGGACTGAAATTTAGGGGAAGACTTTCAAATGATTGCCCAAACTACCTTGGCTTTACTTCCATTTGTTTGCAAAGCAGGCAAAACTGCTTTGACAGCCTCAGAATTCTAGTATATCACATATTTTGGGGTGTGTACTCAAGCAATAATTAGCATCTACCCAAGAAATTAAATCTGGCTCAGAGATTAATGAATTTTCCGAAGATCTTTAGGACATTTTAGGACCTAAATACCTTTAGGACAAGCATTTTATTCTCCTTCTACAGCTGGCCTTCCTTGTAATATCATTGCTTGATACTGGAATGGAAAAAATCCCAGGTGCCAGCACAGCTGAACCACAAGGAGTCCCAGAGCCCCTTTTTCTTGGTCGTTTCCTTGATTGCCACCAAGAACCTCCATGACAGCAAACACGGACTCTGCACCTTGGCAGAGAGGTGCAGACCCAAATTGCACAGCTCCTTCTGATTCCAACTTCAGATTTCCCTTCAGGGTATTCCTGAAGTCAGCCTTTGCAGCTTGCACTGCCCCTCTGCAGTGTGAGCCAGGCTCCTTCAGGGGAGCTTTAGCTGTCCGGGGTGGCACACACAGAGATAGCTGCTACAGCCGAGATGGTGATTCCAAACGGTCCCTCAGCCCTTCCCACACACCTCCTGCTGCACACGGAACCTGGAGTCATTGATAATTCATATGTTGCCTCTGAATGAAAGTTGTCATTAATATTCCACCCGTGTCTGTGTTTGTGTAGCAAAGCACCCGCAGCGACGGTACCGCTGCAACCAGCTCGTGTACACGGTTCACATCTGAGCGGTGCCTGACCTACAAAAGGCACGAGCTCTTACAGCCACAGACCTCTGGAAGAGAAAGAGTTGCACAAAAACGCCTCCACAGATTTGAGCTGAAAGAACAGTGCAGTTTTAGGTCGAGACTGAATTCTGGTGACACAAATACTGTTATTACAAGGTGCCTAAGCACATACCAAAAGAAAATTAACTTCTAGCTGTGTCTTGTTCAATTTAATGAGTCAACGGGCATGTCTGCCTGTGTCATTAACCCTGTCACTGGGATAAATCACAAGAAATTAGGATTATTTTCTTCTTTTTGTTCATTAGTGAATAATGACTTCTCTGTGGCTCAAGCAAGACTTGGCTCTAGAACTGCTAAGTGTCCACTTTATTGTTTACATACGTGCAAAAGTTTTAGCAATCCCACTTCAGTACTCATGTAGCCTTTCTTCTACATTATGAACGTAAGGAAGAGGGCAATCTGTGTGTCCTTCTCTACCCGACATTCTTAATAGCATTAAAAAGAAAAGATAAACAAATCCTGTCTCTGAGGTATCTCAGTGTTGGGAACCTTGTCCCTGTGCAAAGTCTTCACCTGTTGCAGTAGAATTTTTCATTGAAGTGAACCTCTTTTCTAGTTAAGTATGAAGAAAATGAGAGATTTTCAGCATGTGTTCTGGTTTTACTGCTAGAAGTTCCTATGCCTGTGTTTGTTCCGTTTTACTACTCATCTGGACAGCTGATCATGTACACTTTATAAGGAGTTTGTGTTACTGTCAATGACAATGTATTTCTATATCTTGATTCAATAGTCTTTGGTTAGCCTTTGATAGTTCAATAGTATTCTGATAGATGTTACTTTCACGTGCTTCCTTCTTTAAACTCATATGTTAGTTCAGAAACTGCTTTTCCTAGAGGCAAAGGATGAAAGTCCAGGTACAAGTAGCATTTCAGCTGCTTATCAGTTGTGTTTTCACTGGTGTATTCTGACAGAGGCCCTGACACAGACCTGGCTGCTCACCCTTGAGGTGCTCACCCTCGAGGCCCTGACTGCCCTGGGCCTGGCTCCCCTGGTCATCCCAGTTTATCTGCTAGTTCTTCTGTGTTTTTTGAAGCTGTAATCAATGTCTGCTTGGCCTCATGTTCACCCTCTCTGTCCCCATACAGTGGGATGTTAAAAATATCCTTTTTTTTGTGAGGCTGGGAAAGCAGGTGTTGCATGTAACAACTTTAACCTTTAAAACTTTAGGCTTGTTAAAGTTTTTAACATAAGAGTATTAATTGCAGGTATTTATTGCCATACAAGAAGATGTTTTCTGTTCCCAAAATCTTAAAATTTATGAGAATTACACTTATTCAAGGACAAATATACTTATTTTAAAAGCTTTTACTTAACATTTCAACAAATTATTTCTTATATCTTCAAAATGTTTTTCTGAGTTACAGTGAAGACCAGTAACATACACATTCCTAATAAAAAGGATGATAAAGCAGTGCAGAGATAATAAAGGATCCACCTTTTAATCTAATTGGGCATGCACTTTTGCCTGCAAAAGCTGCACACAGGTCTCATGCTAGTGCTGCAGCTGAACATGCAGATTAGGTCATCATGGCTCCTGTAGCTAACCAGAATAATTTGTGCATAAGTACCTGATTTGCATAGAAAACTGCTGCAAAGGCCCATGCTGGTATCTGGGATTGGATTAACTGCTGCTGGCTGCCCCAGATGTGCTGCACAGCTGCAGTTCAGTGGTTGGATGGACTCCAGCACAGGCCTTGTCACACCTCACACCCCCTATCCACTCACCTGTACCTGTAGGAGCCACACTTCAGGTCAAATAAAAGAAACTACTGTTGTCAGAGGCAGCAATGTAAGGTTGCTTCCCAAATTTGTATCAAAGTAGAACAAGCAGATATAACCTAAGATTGGGAAAATAGGCCAAAGCACATGAGCATGAGGCAGTAGTGTTAAAAGAGGGGAGCACAAACTAACATCAATGTACTCTTAATCCATAGTTATCCCAGATTTGGATTAAACTGCCTTCTGGAGGGGTTTCCAGGGACCTTTTCACATTGAGGTCTTTACCCTTGGTCACTGGAAGCATTTCTCCTTCTTGTGGGTTTATGTTTTGAAAAGGATGAGATAAACATTTCTGCCCTGTGTATCACTGGCAGTGCTGCTGAGTCAAAAGCACAGTTGAAAACAAAGCAAATGTGATGCTTTTTTAATTCTTCAAATTCCATTGCTAATTATAGTGATGTGTAATCATGTATGTTGTTACTGCTGACACTATCCACCCCTCTTCTAAATTCCTTTCACTATATTCCTTTCCACTTGCAGTAATAAAGCCCTGCCAGCAATGCTAAGTGACACTGCTTACATTTTATAGAATCATCATAGGGTATAGAGAGAGAGTGTATATAGACTTCTATATAATCATCATCAAAGGGTGTTTTTATTGCACTCAACCTAATATTAAAAGATGTTCTTGTGTTATTCTTCGTGCTTTTATAATTTCACTGTTTATATATAACACATAGAATTCTGGAATTTGCTTCTAAGTGAAGAGTTTCTTCCCTCCAAGTTATTTCAGCCATAGGTATTGCTTTACTATTGAGAGTCATGAGCAGCTCTTTAAAGTTCTGCTTTTACAGCACAGATCTGTTGTTCAACAAGTGTGGCCTCTGCCCGAGGGGTGCTGCAGCATTCCAGCCCCAACTTCATGGGACATGCATCTTCATGTAGTCAGGCCATGAATATTGGAGAAAGATGTTACTCATCATGTCATTCCATTAGAGATGTGGGAAATGGGAAAGGTGTGGGACCTGTCAGGGGGCTGTCCCAGAGGGAGTGCTGCAGTGTGACTGCCCTGGGCTGTGCCCTGTGACCAACCCTCCTGTGTGTGACCAACCCTCCTGTGTGACCAACCCTCCTGTGTGACCAACCCTCCTGTGTGTGACCAACTGTCCTGTACTGACCAACCCTCCTGTGTGTGACCGACCCTCCTGTGTGACCAACCCTCCTGTGTGTGACCAACCCTCCTGTGTGACCAACCCTCCTGTGTGTGACCAACTGTCCTGTGCTGACCAACCCTCCTGTGCTGACCAACCCTCCTGTGTGACCAACCCTCCTGTGTGTGACCAACTGTCCTGTGCTGACCCACCCTCCTGTGCTGACCAACCCTCCTGTGTGTGACCGACCCTCCTGTGTGTGACCGACCCTCCTGTGTGACCAACCCTCCTGTGTGTGACCAACCCTCCTGTGTGTGACCAACCCTCCTGTGCTCCACAGGGCCCATGGCAGCAGAGCCCACTCCAGCCCCTGGTGCTGCTTCTCCTGCAGGAGGATGGACTGCACTGCTGAGGTCACTCACACACTGCAGAGGAGTTTGGAACTACAGGCTGAGGTATGCAGGGAGCCTGGTCAATGCCTGCTGGCAAGATGACTTTAAATCTTACATGTCTTCAAAACAGCAGTATAGTCCTGAACAGAAACACTTCCTCTTACAGGCAAAATTAATGCTCTTTTCCTAGTGTACAATCTGGTTAGCTAACAAACCTGTACCAGCTTTAGTAAACTGACAATCTGTTCCCCCATTAAAAACAGCAACATTTACCATTTACTAACAAATAGAACTATTCAAAAGTGTAAATGCCATACCGATGTTTCATTTTTTAAATTTTAGAATAGTTATTATTACCTGAAAATGAAAATTCTCTTTTAGATTAGAAACTATTGTTTCTCAGCAACATCACGGATGTTATTGGTCTAACTAGAAGGCTGAGGAGTTGAAATAGGTGTGTGCTGAGAGCCCCATCAACTTCTGAAAAGGTCCAGGTTTCTTTCCAGTTGGAATGTTGCAGGTTCCCCACAAGCAGGAGGTAGGTGGCTCAAATGCCGTGTGATTCACGGCCATAAGAATGCACCACCACCAGCCCATGCACAGATACACACCCTAGTCAAATTATACATTTGACACATTCTGGAACTGAAACTTCTGGCAAGCAATTACTCACGTTAGTGATGCTGTGATTCAGTGTGGTGCTGGCTGGTGATGAAACCCTGCAGGGCTGCTCCTCATGCACATGGCACCAGGGAACAGGAACCTCAGCCTGCCTCGTTAGCACTGCTTTGCCTCCGGAGAACAGCTATAATTAATACTATTTTATCTTAAGTGATTGTGAAGGACAACTTAGAGATATCACCTGTCACAGTAGGTATTTTCTAGTAAATTTACTGAAAATTGTAAATGGAAGAAAAAGTCTGAGATTTAAAACTTTTGTCAGACAACAAAGCCACAGATACAGCACGAGGCAGAGCTTGCTGTGGCTTTTGGGGAGCTGCAGCTGCTGCCCAGGGAAGTGCAGCTTTGGGAACTATAAAGGACAGAGGCAGTGAAAGGGTTTGTTCTGTGGTACACAAACACAAACACTGCTTTAGTCAATCCCTTCTGGCTGGAGCTGTAATTCTGAATAGGGAGGCAAGGGGAAGAAAGAAGGAACATCTGTCCGTTTTTGGAGAAGTTACAAATTCTTAACACTGATACACTGTGATGTCCTGTGCTTTGTTCTCTTGGGAACTCCTCTTCTTTGGGGCAAATCATTTCATGTCTCTTGAATACCCCTTAAAACATTTCCAATGCCAGCATTATTCATTCATGTTTATGAAGTCTGTTTATATTTGTGCTTCAGTAAATGTCACCACAAAAATAATACTATCAAGTATTGGAAAAAATCTCTTCCCAAACCAGTGGTGAAGCTCTTGGTGACTGTGGTGGAATTAATCACCCAACTGCTCTGCAGTGTTTATAGCAGACAGTGAGTGTGCTTCCACACTCTGCTGGCTGCAGTTCTCCCTCAGACCTTTTGTGTACTTCTGTTATTTGTTCTAAGCATCATTTAGTGCCCTCAGTGACCTCATTATGTTTATATCTATAATTAGAAAAAGATACATTTTAGGCTGTGACATTTTTGGCTAGGTTAGAAAGCGCACTTTATTAAAATTGCTTTGGAAAGGATACATTGTCCCTCACTCTCCACTGGATTTTCTGTATTCTTTCCAAATAGGCAACTCTAAACAAATTTCATTAAACTAATGTGTATTACCTTAAAAATTTATAAAAGACTGAGTTCTGTGATTTTTAAGAGCTCTCTATGAAAAAGGGAGTAGAACTTTACCTGAAGGTGAAAAATCAGCATCCAACCGTGACATAAGAATTTGCAGGCAAAACTTCCACTGGTGCCAGTTAGAGCTGCACTGAAAGGAGATTATAGTTACGTAATAGAATGTTTTAGTGAATAGTTTCACAGTTCAATAAATTATTATATGACTGAAAGAGACGTGGGGCAGAGCGGGCTCAGCAGATGACAGGACATAATTTTCAGAGGGTTTACTCTTTATTTTACACCAGTACTCCTTCTGGCTTAGCCAGGAATGATCCACAGCTGTAACTAGGAACAGGATATGAGACTGGAATTATAAAAATTACAGTTGTGAGGTTCAGTTTGTTCTCATTTTAAACCATAGTGATATCCTTGGTTAGAAATGGCGTTAATAAATAATGACAATCCTTATTTGGAATTGAGAAGGATTTCTAATTAAGAATGATTTAGTAATTCTTAAAAACATGGGAATAAACTCCTCTTTGGTTCATTTAGAGAGTCCCAGTAGGTTTCCATTTGGCCTGGAGAGTTTTCTCTGTCCCCGTTTTCAGGCTTCGTTGCATTATCTGTATTCACTGTTTTATCTCCTATGGCAGCTTCTTCATTATTAAGCAGGGTCTGAGAAGGAGAGATTGGATTAGAACAGTTTTGTCATCTTATGGCACAAGACAATACAAAGTATCTCCTAACATTTCTGACATACTGACAAAGCAGATTTATTGATAGGAACTCTATGGAACATATCTGATCTGTACAGTCTTCTGACACATTGTATTTGCAAAGCTACTCTGGAATTTTTCAAAACTAACCAACCAACTAATTTGCCTCCTTTAAGGACTTGTGCAGGAGGATGTAACACAGCCAGGGGTGCTGACCCACCAGAGACTGAGAAGTGCATAAATAGGGAGCTTGAGTTTGCAAAGTTGTCTCTTCCCATAGCAATATTTCCTAGGATTCTTATGTCTTAGGACTTAGAATTCAGAGGCCTGATGGTACATAACGCATCTGAAGAAAATACTTTTTGTTTTCTTTTAAGTTGCCAGTGTAACCATAATTAAAAAAAACCAAACCCAAACCAAAACAGGCGGTGTTGGGAAGGGCACTGACAATGTGCCAGAACAATGGCATTAGGTAGGGCTGGTAAAAAGCAGTTGAATTATGATAAGACAGTAATGACTACTATGGGAGTCTGGACTATAAAATTTTCAGCTGTAACAGTCAGTTCTATAAAATTCACCTTTGTGCAGCCACTTGCACATCTGTAGGAACAGGCATGTCCACAGCTGGGGAATGCTGGCCCAGGAGCCTGGTCCTGGAGCAGCTGTGTGTGCAATTCTCACTGATCACAGAGCTTCTGGTGCAGAAGCAGGAAGAAATTAAGCATCCCAGAAACTGCTAAGAGTTACTGTACTGAGTTTAAAAGAAAAAGTAAGTTACAAGGGAAAAAATGGAATAATTTGGGAAAAGTGGCTTCTTTTTTGGAGGGCCTGGTACTCCTGTACAGACTGCTGCATTCTCCATCCCCTACCTTGTCTGTCTGCTGATGCTCAGGAGACCTTCACCTTTTATTTTCAGGTGAGCAGAGCTGGGCTCCACGTGCCAGCAGAGCTTTCAGTAGCATTTTTTGAATGCAGAGAGATGCCTGTAGGCAATTCCAGAAACACAGCTTTTATTTTCCTTTTCGTGACAGAAAAAGACCAAACACTGAAAACAGTGATGATTGCATTTTAATAACCAAAAAATCAAGTAAGTTTTAAATGTCTAGAAACAGATTCTCAGGGGAAAATAAACCAAAAACATTTCCACCTTCAACCTGAGACATCAGCCTTCAGCGTGTGTAACCTGGCAGGTTCTGTGTGTTCACCATTATGTACTTGGTACAAACCACTTTTTTTAGTTCAGGGTGGTTTTCCCACGAGGGAATCTTTCCATGCTCCAAGTTAATTATGTTTCTCTCCTCTCGAGTTTCTTTACTACCTAGAAATTTAAGCTAATGTAGTCTATTTTAGGTTTTTAAAAGTTCTCAGTGCTATGATGACTATATACTCATCTAAAAAAGATTACAAAAATCTGAATACAGGGAAGTAGAGGACAACTAGAGATCATCCTAGTTCTCTGTCCTGGTTTTGGCCAGGAGAGGGTTAATTTTTAATATCATTCCTAAACCACAACATTCTCATGGAACATAATATCTCTGGGCTGACTAAAATAGTTGTCCTGAAGTAGTCCTGTATTATGCTATGCAGAATGTATACATTTTAATGAGGTGAGTTAATCCCTATATTCTAGGAACAGACCTTGATAGCATTATCTGTCATTACTTACAATACTGCATGAATTAGAGTGCACAGAGATATTCTGGGGCTGCCAGACCAGTTAAGGAAAAACAACCTTTTCCAGGGCACTAAAATTGAGATGCTCACAGGCACTGGGCTCCAGCTGGGTTGGTATCAGCAGGGACAGCTATAACAGAGAGGGACACACGCTTCCCTAAGATAACACTGAATGCTGAGCTTTTGTAATAAATCCCCTGCCCCTCAATTTCCATCATCCCTGTACACACCTGGAAGTCTTCAAAGCCTGTTAGCAAACAGCAACAAGTGTTCCACTGACTCCTGAGGTGGGGAAAATAAAACCCCAGCAGTGTTAAATGTCACGCTTGGAAATGGCAATCGCCCGTGTTCAGCAGCCCTTTACCTGCTGAAGATTAAAACATCATGTGGGCCCTTGCTGGGGGGATGCATGGCCAGGCAGAAAAATGGGAAGCACTGAGCTCAGGGAGAGCTGAGCCCGCTGAATGCACTGGCAGGAGCCTGTGCCAACGAGCTGTCACCTAATGACTTGGTAATTCAAGCTCTGATACAGTCAGGGAGCACAAGGGAGCCTCTTGTAGCCCGGCATTTAGAGTCCTGAAACTAAAAATCAGCTAAAATTGCTGGATTTTCTATTTTAATATTAGTAGTCTGGTGTTTATGTGAGCTCTGAGACATAAAAGGGAGCCAAGTGGAGTTACACATGGCTGTAAAGCCAGAATGGATAAGTGGAGTCAAATAAGCAAGCAGGAGCCTCTCTAGTGTGAACCTTGAGTGGTGAGGGCTCTGCAGTGCAGCAGTGGTGAGACCCTGTTCCCAGGAGCAGGTACCAGCAGCACATGGAGGGTGCTGGCAATGCAGGCAGGTCAGCAGGGGCACTAAGAGCCAGGGGCATGGCAAAGCCTTTTGTCCCAAGGGAGCAGTGGGGTGATCTGGGAGACAATCAGAGGGTGACTGTGGAGGGGAGTGATGCTGCTCTGCAGGAGGAGGCTTCTGGAGGGCAAGGAATTCCCTGCAGTGGCTGGTGGTGGTTGTGGTTTGGTGTGTGGGTTCCTGACTCACCCATAAATTCATATGAAGATTGGCAGTAAATGGATTGGTGGAGGCTCACTAGGTAAAGGAGAGTAAAGGCTGCTCAGGGGTAGTCAGAGGTGGTGCTTGTGCTGGTAAGGGCTCCCTAAAAAGCAGTAAGAGTTTCCTGAAACCTTCTCCAGCATGGATGCAGGAAAATCAGTTGTTCAGCTGAAAAAAAGTTAAAAATAATGTGAAGACAACAATTTGAATAGTTTAGCATTCATTCCTGCCTTAATGAATATCTAGTATACTTTTTTCCACCTTCTATAAGCTTATGGAAAGCCCTCACTGAAGTCACCTGGAGCAGGTCCTTCAGTTTAAAGAAGGCAGTCAAACAGTGAACACAGCCCTGTTCAACCAGTGATGGCATTTCTGTGCAAAGATTGCAATTAGCAAAGTACATTCTTTTCAGATCATTCGTAATGGATGTAAGAGCTTGACATTATCTACTTACTGTATCCCAAGACCAGCTTAAAACCACTGCAGAACCTCCTCATGGCACGTTGGAAATGGAGTAGAAAATCTGAGGACTTGTATTAAGTCCTTTAAGGTCTTGTAGTAAAATTAATTTTCGTAGCAGAACTTAAGTCATTTCACTGAGTGCCACTGACAGCACTCTAGAATCCTGTACTCATTTATTTTTGTGCATTTCATTCTTCATTTTTGATTGCCTTGTTTCTTGTGGAGTAATTTACATATATGCAAAATGAATGTTAAAAAAATCAAATAAAAATTGTGACCTTTCTCACTAAGGTTTTGTAAGTGCTAATAATAGAACAGGGTGCAAAGCAAGTGGGGAATCTTGCCTTCAGGCATGAGTCTGATTTCATAGCATTCTTATCCAGTTCTTTGTTTTGATGTTATTTTTAATTTATCAGTATTTTTACTAATTAAAAAAATACTCAATCAACTACTCCATTCAAAAAATGTTGTTAAACCCAGCAGCTAATACACATTTTAATCTGGAGTGTTGAGAATGATGGTGAGAAGCAAAACAGGATGGAGTGGGGGTAGGGAACTTGGAATAATTTAAAGAAATTGCAGGAGAAGGCAAGAAGCTCATTTTATTCCATTTAGCAATTAAGGCAGGATTCCGTCTTTATCCGTCATGGCAGACAGAAGGAAAGAAGGAGAGGAGGGGATCGTGAGTTTGTCTGTGAGCATCCCAGCTGTGATGGGAGAGGAGAACACAGCAGAAGAGAGAAGGGGCTGTTGGAACCCACGATCACAAATCTCGGAGCAGGCTGGTGGCCGGCTCGGCACAGGGTCTGTAGCCCCCGTCTTAGCCAGGTGGCCAGTTCCCCACTTAGCCTGCCAAGTGAGTTGATCATCAGCTTGGAGCCAGACAGAGTGCCAGGTGGCCAGATCCCTCACTCAGCATCCAATTAACAATGACACTGGTTTGGAGCCAAGCGGGAAGGCGGCTCTGCAGCCGGGAGAGGGACATCCCTGGATCACCAGCCCAGTCCCTGCAGCAGGTCCAGCTGCCTTCCATTTCTCTAGAAAGTTTGGGCTTTTTGAGACCTTGCTTTGTGTTGTTTTGGTTGGTTGGTTTTGGGGGTGGTTTTTAAGCAGTAAAACTGTCTAAATCTTTTGGGTATCTCCACTGTTATTCTTTTCTGGCACCTCCTCCTCAGACAGAGCTGTGCTGCACTGTGAGCAATGGGTCTGTCCACATGAGAAAGAAGCTACCCAAGTCATTTAACTTCTGAACTGCATTGGAGTGTGGACCCAATTTAGGGAATGTTAGCCAGTGTTTGGTACTGGGATCATGGCACAGGTGCATCAAGCCTGGTTATACCTGAACTACTTGGCAAGAAATGACCCTCCACTCAGTTCTCATCAAGAATATTACATATAAAGGCAGTTTTCAAACTCTGCTTTTTACACTGATTCAACATTCTGTAAAGGCAATTGTCTTTTAAAGGCTTTTTCACCTCAGTGCGTTGTGTAAGGTGTTCTTCATTATCTACACATTATTTAATGGGTCTGCTTTTCCCACTCTTTTCCTCTGTACAAATTTTCCATAGGTTTAAATGGAAGTATGAGATTCAAAGTTTGTTGTGATTATGTGGGTATAATCATGGATTTCCTAAGAAAGCTTTGGAAGACAATCTGGATCAGGGAGATGGGATGGCCCAGTGAAGCTGCTTGTTGAAATTACCCCAGCCATTGTTGGGCAGTCCTTGTCCACAGCGGTGGCTCTCTGGAGGCCCCTACACACAGTGAACGTGGTCTCTTCTTGAGCCTTACTGCTCTGCCATGGGAGCAAAGCCAAAAAGGTTTCAAGTCTTTTCCACTCCACAGAAATCAGGTCGAGACTTGTAAGTAGAGAAAATGTGTCAGTTTTATTCACATGTTGTGAATAAATGGAGGTCTTTCATTTGCAGCATCTTGTGTTAAGTACTAAGGTATTAAAAAAAAAAGAGGGGAAGGGGAGTATTTCAAAATTCATCTCTCTTTAGGCATCTCATAGGCTGAAAATAGCATTCCACCTTCAGGCTGGCAGTTAGGGCAAAATAAACACTTCAGAATGAAGCAAAGGGACTGGCTGAAAGTGAGATAATAGTTTATAGGAATGGAGCTATTTATAGCCTGCAGGATACAGTGGTTCGGAGACAGCCCAGTGACTCACGGGCAGCGTGGGGAAGGTGCTCTCAGGGGAGAGGCCTGGTCAGCATCTCAGAGCTGTCACTGCAGCTACACACGTGACAGAGAACAACTGTCAGGGGGTTGTGGTTCTACCTGGGCAACTACAGATAAGGACATTTAAAACTCATTTTCAGAGGCCGGGTATCAGACTGGTCACATCTCATTGCTTCGTTATATGTGAGTACAAGGACATGCATATGAGACAATTAGCTACATCAGGCAGTGTGTTTAAAAGAGATGGTCTTGTCTCACCTGGCAGATGGAATACATACCAGTGCTCATTTCAAGTTCTCAGATACTCTCTTCATTAAATCATGTAATACTTCTTTGCATTAGATTTCTCAGCAGTTTTTGATCTATAACTCCTTAAAGTCAAGGAAAATCTTGGCATTTTTGGATGAATGAGACAGTAACTGATGTACTATAATCCTGAGTTGACTCAGACTGGCCCTGTGACCTTGTGTTAGCCTCTCTCACCAGTTTCCATGGCAAAACAGAGCTAACAGTGCTTAATTATCCACTTTATCTACTAAATAGGGTTAAGACTGGGGACGTTATGACCATTTAATTACTCTTTGTAATGAGCTCTGAAGAGAAGTGACTAAGAGCCGGTGGTGGTGGAGTAAATCTCACAGCTGCTGGATAAACTGTGCTGGTGGGGTGGGAGGCCGAGTGTGGGAGGGTGGGAGGCCGAGTGTGCCCGGGGCTGTGCCAGATGCTGATGCTGAGAGTCCTGCGTCCCTGCGGGCTCTGTGGTCCCAGCCCCGCACACCCCCCGAGGGCTCTGTCTGTGGTCCCAGCCCCGCACACACACACCAAGGGCTCTGTCTGTGGTCCCAGCCCCGCACACACACACCAAGGGCTCTGTCTGTGGTCCCAGCCCCGCACACACACACCAAGGGCTCTGTCTGTGGTCCCAGCCCCGCACACACACACCAAGGGCTCTGTCTGTGGTCCCAGCCCCGCACACACACACCAAGGGCTCTGTCTGTGGTCCCAGCCCCGCACACCCCCGTAGGGCTCTGTCTGTGTCAGCCCCGCACACGACACAACCAAGGGCCTGTCGTGGTCCCAGCCCGCACACACTCCGAGGCGCTGCAGGGTCCCCAGCCGCAGCCAGGGCCGGGCGGTCGGTGGGTCCCAGCGCTGCCTCTCTCGGCAGTCTGGCGATCGCTGAGCGTGATGCCAAGCCCTTGCATCATCCGCCCTCCTCCCCCTCTCTCCGGCACAGCCGCGACAGTCACAACTGCGCTGGGAGGAGCGTGTCTGTCCGCGGCGCTCCGGCCCGCTGGATCCCTCGCAGGCCGTCCCACGGAGGAGGGGTTTCTGCCGTGCTTACGTGTCTGTGTTTCAGATCAGCCTCTCCCTGTGGCTGCCGTGCCGCCAGCGTGCCCCCCCGAGCCCTGCGCACACAGGGGCTGCAGCAGGCGACAACAACCTGTGGCTGGCGAACCGCCCGCAGCCTGCACAGCGATCCGACCCCAGACATCCCCTGCCCGCCCCCCGAGCCCCGCTGCGCATCTCCCCTCCCCGGCCCTTCGGCCGCACACGGCAGAGGGACAGAGGTTCTCCCAGTTCAAGGCAACTTGGAGAGAGAAAAAGCTTTATTAGGCCAAGCTTTTGGTTATGAGTGAGAGGACAGACGCCCAGTAGCGGGCACGGTAATCCCCGACTGACCCTGCTCACGTGGAGGAGCCCCACGCTGAGCATCAGCTCTGCCCTTACTGGGACGCCCTCCCTTACTGGGACGTGCTTACACAGCTACGCCAGCAACCCAAGGTTGCCTCTTATCTCTGACCAGTACACAGTGAACAAGCTGAGCAATTCTAGTCCCTGAAATTTATTTATTTTGAGAAACAACTTAAAATAACAAGGTTTTGCTTGCTTGCTAGGTCCAGAATTGCTTCATTATCTTGTCTTGTCTTCAATTTTTTTGTGAAATATAAAGAAATGATGATTTTGTCTTTTTTTCTTATATTTTAATATGACTGCTTTTAGAATACCTCCATCTTTTTGGCCCAGCAGAAGGGTGATTTCATATCAGCTTCCTAAGGGCAGGAATTAATGTAGTTGTGTACATTGATGAAGGCAGTGCCCAGTCAGAGAGAAAAGACAGAGAAAGGAATGGTCAGCTTTACATATTTCAAAACTGAAAGTTCCAGATAGGTTTCTTCCCCAGAGATTTTTTTTCCACTTTAATTAATTCTTCAATCTCTATTGATGATTTTTACCAGCATCATCAGGCAGTATTTACATTTGTTTGTTTTTGTATTAGAATGTTGATGAACAACATGTGAAAGAACCAAACCCAAATGAGTTCAAAGATATCACTTTGTCATTAATGTAATTTGGGGCTCATTTATCAACAATCTTGCATTCTCAGATGCCATCTCAGAGGTCATGGAATCCTGTTCCTAAATGTCTGTTACACCACAGAATTTTGTGGGGATTTTTACCACAAGAGGATGAGATGAGAGTCATCTCCAGATCAGAACCTCTCCTGGCCCTCTTTTCTCCAGTGTCCCAAATCTATGCAGTGAGCAGGCCCCTGGGCAGGCCATAAGGGAGGGGTTTGCAACACATATTAAGGTTAAACTCTTTGCTTTGGTTGTGGGTGCCTGTCACTGCAGCACTGCTAAATTCCTGCTAATTTCAGCTAAGCTCTACGTATTTCTAATTTCAAATTTCCTTGCCCTGGTCCCTCTGATGCCCTCCCTGACACCCACGTGTCCAGTAACCTGACGTATTGCTGCACACAATCTGCTCCCTGCCTCAGCAAGGGCAGCTGAACACACCTGGGAGCTGCTCAGGAAGGGCTGATGGAACACAGAGAGCCCCTGCCAGTCACCATGAACGGGGCTGCCCCAAGGAAATGAAAATTGCCTGCCTGTTCTACACCCGTGTGCTGTGCAGATTAGAATATGGCTTTAGGTATTTGGGTGCTTTAAGCCTGAGTGTAAGATTTTTTTCACCTCCATAATAATGAAGTGGAACTAAATGCTCTGTTTTCCAATGTGCCACAAGGCTGATTAAATAGGAGGCTGACAAAGGGGGTTTAGAGCAAACATTTAGCTTTGGGTATTCTTTTGTTTGTTATTTTTGAACAGTGGGTTGGAGCAGATTACAAAGCTTGAAATGAATATAAATAGTTTCCTGGTTTAAAAAAAAAAAAAAGAAAAAAAGCAGAAGAGGACCTAATTTAAACCTTGCCCTGAGGAGCTGGCAGCTCAAAGCCAACACGTGGAGTTGTGTAGTGGAACTGTAAAGAGTAATTCCTCACCAACAGGAGCTCAGCTCCACACTCAGGTCCATGCTTGTGTAAACAGCTTTACGATTTGTGTCAGTTGTAAAGTCGTGCTCCAGGAAGCCAGCCCAGAGGAAAATGGGAAAGCTGCAGGTGAGTAGGAGGAGTACACCTGGTGAGGGGGTGAGCAGGAATGAGGAGACAAACTGAGAGAGGAGTGCAGCTCAGATTTGCTGTAAGATGAGAAGTAAACTTCTGTGAAACAGCAGCAATCACTATTAAAGCATTTAAAATTACAGTATGAAGTTACTTCAGGTCCTATAATTTCTATTTGAGCAATTACATGATTTAGAATTTAAACTCTTCGTCTGTGCCACACGACAGTAGAAGTCCTGATCCACTTTTGGGGGCCTGGATTTACTTCTAGCATTAAGGTTAGTCAATAAATATAATAACACTGATATCATTGTTATCTGTAAGACTTGCATAAGCAGGAGGCTCATACTGAAAAGTGGGTAGAGTGAGGAAGGAAGGGCCAAGTGAGGCATTAGGGCAAGTGGAACAGCAGCCTCTGCCTTCCCAGGCAGTGTGACCTCCAGACAGGCTCTTCCTATTCATCCTAGCTCTTGGTTTTCCTCAAGAAGTCTGGCAAAGGATCAGGCAGTGCATAATGGAAAGGCTGCTGAATGCTGCAAGGGACAAACCCCCCAGCATTTGGTGTTTCTTTTTGTAGCACTGGGAGATGTGGACTGGGTAATCCAATATGGCTTTTATGTCTTATCTGGTATTGTTTGCAGCAGGCCTGTTTAGTGAGCATGTCACCTTTAGGCACTGGTGGTGAACAACATCTGAAAATGGAACCTTACCCAGCTGCTGGCTGAGCAGTACGAGGGCACAGCCCCAGAGAACGGGGCCGATGAGGGGCCACCACCCATGGCACCCTGTGCCAGCTGCCTTGGATTTAAGGCTTCACATGTGAACATGTGGTGAAATACAACGATGCAGTTTGGAAATATCAGTGGAAAATAATACATCTTTATTTATCCCTATTTTCTTGTTTGCAGATCTGTGCAGCCACAAATAACAGATCGATGTGTTTGCTTACATCCATGTTGCATCTTATATCTGTTTATTAACAGGTACAAAATATCCCTGTCTCTGCCCAGTGTTTTAGGAATTGTAGAAGGGTTTTTGACTCACTGATTAATATAGATTTTTTTATCTATTGAGAACAGGGCTGAAAGTGGACTCACCAAAAAATGCCCCGTAAATGGTGTTTTTACTGTTGTCTCTTAGTGACTACCATTCAAAAGGGTCTCAGCACTACTGTATTTTGCCATCTCTGTTAAGTAGAATATAAAATTATATATAAATATATAATTAAATATTAATTTAAATATATATATACACTTAAATCTAGCTTTACAGCACTTTGGGGAAGATGGGGCTAACTTTGACCCAATTTTTCACTGATGTGATTAGTGGTTCTATGTGCCTCTAACTGAAATCCATTAAAAGGTGCTGCCTTCTTAAAGCTTCATCTCTGGTGATCAAGTTTCTTTGAGGAGTTTGCAGTTACCCACTCAAAAATAGACTTGCTAACAGTCACTAAGTAATTTCTGAATATTTAGGTCACTTCTCATTTCTAGTTTTCACCTTTGGAGACAGAACCTGGTGCAGGTAGTTATTGGTCTGAACTCTCTTCTGTTCCCACTTAAATAATTGAGAATTCTGCCATGAGCTTCGATGGCCAGGACTTTGAGATCTTTTTCCTCTGATCTGGTGGAAGTGTTTGCAGAACAGGGCATTTCCCACGGTGTCAATGTTCTGATGCAAAACTCCCGCTGTGCTCCTGACACACCTGCTGGGACTGAGGCTGCACACCCCTCCCGTGCCCAGGGGTGCCCTGTGTGACCTGAGGGGCAGCCAGGAGAGTCTGATGGGACATGCTCGAGCTGCTGCAGTGGGACTGATATCAGCCTGACCCCGGGAGTTCCATCCTAAGAACTGCTGTGTGCTGTAATTCCTTTTTTCTTGGCCGGTTCACGTGTACCTTTCGCTGTTGGCTTTTTATTTCCCACTTTCTTTAGGAGTTAAAGGGGAACAAACACGGGTTCTGGATTGTCAGCTTAGAAGTTCTTGTAACTTTTCTTTTCAAGGTGAGAGGTTTCTCTCCATTGGTTTTGTAAGCTATTATTAAAAGGTCTTCAGCATGTCTGGAGTGTCACTGCTGCAGGTCCCTGCTGGCCATGTCACTTGGCACAGACACCCTCTGGAGCTCTGCTGGGGCAGGTGTCAGGAGTCTGAATGCTGCAAAGCCACCTCTTGCACTTTGGTGTGTTCCAGTCTCCTCTTTCCAAGCTGCTGTACAGCCTCGTGGAAGGACTGTTAAAAGGCAACACTAATGGCACTGGCTCAAGATTCTCTTGCAAGCTTAAATGTACCAAAGTTTCAGCATTGCTGCCTTCACAGTTCCATGTTTTGGGGTGGTGTATCCCTTGCTCCCCTTCAAGTCCAAACCTTTTGGTTAGCTAGGAGTTCTTTTGACTGAAAAAGCCATGTCAGTGTAAGCCCAAGATGGTTTAGGGTTTGGGAATAACTTCTTTCCCTTCCTTTTCTGTGATTTCAACCGTATCTGGACTTGGGGATTTGCTGAGCTTCAACAATCCCATTATAACCAAAGCAATGCAATTTGCCTGTAGACAAGCTCTTAATGTCATTTACAGTGATTATACCTGTGTTAAAATCACAGTATTGGTCCAAAGCAATGCGTTGTTTTAAACGGTTATTTTAAATAATTGTAAAACTAATTGGTCAGCCTTTTAAATATCTTTTCTTCAAATACTTTTCCTCTCCTCTTTGATGTATTGATATTATGAGGCCTCCTCTCGTTGTCTCTCAGTGACTCTCAGGTGCAGCCAGACTCACCTCATGGCAGTGTCACAGTGATATTGTGCACATCAGACTTTGGGACAGGGTGGGCTCTTCATCCCGGGAAGCCACGGCCAGCGTGGGCCCGGGAGCGCTGGGCAGGGCTGGGCTCTGCCTGGGAATTACCAGGACATTAATTACTGCCAGAAGAGGAGTGGAACTGGGAACACACGAGTTGCTATCAGCTTCGTAAATGAGTCACCAAAAGAGAGAAAAAAACCTCCTATTAAATCAGGCTCTTCTTACACCATCAACTTGTCAGAAGTGTGAGACCTGGGCAAACGCTTTCAGCATCTGAAGAGATGATGCCTCTGCAGTGCGCTCGGTTTCGTCCTGTCTTTAAACATTTTCTAATGCCAAACAAATGCCGTTCGGGTTTATGTGCTCAGACTAACAGTGACATCCAGTGGCTGAGCGACCCAACCACGGGAACAGTCACTGCGGGTGGAGCGGCCGAAGGGATGTTTGCGGTGATTTAGATCAGATGGAGTTTATAGTGAATATGTAACATGCCATCCTCGGGACGTGTGTGACAGCCAAACCACTCTCACCTTCACACTTGTTCTCTTGGGAGGACGGTGGTGAAGGTGCAGTGTCTAGAGGAGGGATCACTGTGAGTCTCCTGCAGTGGTGGAGACTGGGCACAAATTGACTCCGGGTTTAAAACTCTCCTTTCATCTCTCCAGACCAGTCTCACTGAGTCTGTGAGCACTTTGGGCATGAGCAAAGCTGATGGCTGTTCTGAGAGCTGCCTGAGCACTGGGGAACACGCAGGGCTGCAGCAGCAGTGCTGGTCCAAGATGTGGAAGGTTGTTTGATGTGCTCCTGAGTGCTCCAAAGCCTTTAGAAGGAAAATACACTCAGAAAAGGCAACTAGAACTGATAGTGCAGTGTCATAAACACTGCTGGGGTTTCTCTGAGCCCCTGGAGCATCTGATCAGAGTACATGCAGAGTGGAAAGTTTATTTATTACTGAGAGGTGATTCATTACTGGCCTTGGGCCCAAAGGCAGCAGCTGGAGCCACTCTTGCCAAATGGGACCCTTGCGGCCATGGGCACATCACAGGTGAGGGATAATCCATTTCTCTTTGGGATGGCTGCTGCACCTCTCCTGATGGCAAACATCCATCCTCCTCTTACTGCTCAGCTTCTTGAGAGCCATTTGTGTTTTGTTTGTGGTCTGCAAGTTAAGGGAGAGCTTAATGACATAGAATTCACAGAGCTGTAGGATGGTAATGATGACAGCAGTGCCACGTTCTAGGAACAAGCCTGGGTTCAGAGAAACCTCGCACAGAGCGCCACCGGCTCCCAGAGGCCTTCTGACATTAAGAGTACAAATAGCTTGAGAGAATAAATGGTTGCTTCCAGCATGAACAGAGCTAATTTTAGACAGGAGTCCCTAATGTGCCTGTCGGTGCTTCCAAATGAATGATTAAAGATAAAAATAGATTTATCATGTTTTCCCTTGCACTGGGCCTCAGATCTGTGGGCAATACGGAATCACCTGCTGCAAACACCCATGTGAGCCTGCCCTAATGTACTCTGGAAATGATTCCACAGTGTCCATTGAGCACAGCTAATTGCACTGTCACAACTGGAGACATTCCCATCCTGATTGCAGTTAAAGAAGCACCTGGTAAATTTGTTTTGACTTTGCTGTCTCCTGGTTAACGTAAAAGTGCAGGGGATGTAAGGCCTGTTCTGTGCTATACTTCATTTTCTCCTAAGAACCTGCCAGTGAACTGCACACACAATGACAAATGTGCTTTGTAAGGCTGATCTGAACATAGATATTGTCTTTTTCTGTTTGTTTTCCCCACAAATCTTTGTTTAGTTTAGTGGTTTTGTTTATTTACTGTATAATTGAACTTTTGAAGACAGCATCCATTTCAGAAAAATTTTTCTCCTAAAATAACTCCATGTCACTTATCTCTGTCTTGTGGCCTGATTTCTAACAAATATATCAGATATATATGTTAAAATATTCATAGCACCAGTAATACAGAAATATTGCGACATCATCACTGGAAGCCTTAAACACACACACCTGTAAATTCTGTCTGTGTCACAGAGGTGCAGTGTACCTGTGGCAGCTCCTCCCTGAGCATCCACAGGGGCTGGCAAAGCATCCTCCCCAAAATACCTGATGAGAAGATACCTTCACCACACCTGCTCAAGGCCCAAAGTATTTCACTCTTTTTATAGGCACATCATTCATCAAAAAAGTTAACAGATTTTGTATCTAAGTGTTTAATTAGCAACTAAAGAGTAAGGCCAGAAAAAATCAGTTCATTGTTTTTCATGGATACAAAGTACATTTGCCTTCACTATGCAGAGCAATACATTTATAGTAAGACTTTATTCTTTCAAGGTTCACGGGTCAAGATTAATCAGTTGTGACCTTGGCACACAGCTCTTCTCTTCATGAAGTAAAAGCTGAGCAAGGGAATCTGAAACAAGGACCTGTACGTTTATATAGAACTGGGTCTGATTGAATGGTTGAAATGTAATTGAACAGCAAAAATAACATTCCTTTACAGAGGGAGAATTAAAGACCTTTGGAAAAAGAGAGGTGAAATATGAGTAATTTTTCAGTGAAGTGACATTATGAATTAATCTCTAACATGGCTGAGGTTGACAGTTACAGTTCCGTTCCTACTGTAATCCTTTCTCCAGAGCAGTTCTTCCTGCTTAAAATATTCAGAGAGAAAGATACAAACATCAACATTTGAAATGTGAGGTGCTTTGATGGCAGAGTGTTCACTGCCAAACAGAATTCACGTTTGTTTCTGCTTGGCATCTTTATTTACAGAAACTTTGAAGGTTTTATTTACCTCATATGTTCTGTAGTAGCAAACCAGACTCTAGCAGGGTAATAGGTTGCTGCAATCACCCTGGCAGTTCCAACCACCAGCAACAGGACCAGATTCCCTGCATCCCAACTCCACTGGGACCTTCCAGGAGAGCAAAGCTCCTGCCTCAGCTGTCTGAGTTCACAGACCTCTGCCTGAATGACAAGGAGCAGCTTTGGGCTATTTCCTGACAGGGACTTTTCAGTGATTATTTACCTAAATAGGGTTAAGGGTTAGGGTTAGTTAGATATTTGGATATTCAGTTATTATTTACCTAAATAAACTCATCTCTTTCATTCTTCTTTTTTTTATACCCCCTGAGCATCCCAGACCTCTGCCCTGCTGTACCAGTGTGGTTTCCCTTGACAGGGGAATTCCTCAAGCACTGTTTTTGGCTAGTTTATTTTGTGCTCCTTGTTAGCCTTGGCCCACCAGACAGTCTTGACCTGAGAGTTTTGATGATTTTTATTTGTGCCTCTGAAAACAAGAAGCCTTTGTAGTTCCATGCATAATCCTGGCTTGAAAGCCCCTGTGCTGCTTGGGGTCTGGCTGCACTGATCTGTTCTGTGGTGCTCAGCTCTCTCCACAACCCTTTTCAAATCGTCCACTCTACAGTTTAGCAAATCTTCACCTATTTCCACAGATGTAGAAGCAATTCCAAAAAGGAGTATTTTTGCTTAGTGATGTAGTTTTCTCTGCCCTGCTCTATCCTACACATTATCCACTAAAGTATACACATGGCTACATAGAAAATGCATGACTGTCACCATCAAGAGGAATTCTTTTGAGCCACAACCTTTCTTCCTATTTCCTTGAGGTTTTATGAGCTTCCCTGCCGAGACTAATCAATATGTAAACCTCAGCACGTTTGTAGCTGGTCTCATCTTTGTATATTAAAAGTTGTATTTCATAGCTTCTAGGTCTTGTAATTTCATCAAATCTTCCATGATATTTACCTTTTCCTTAACTCCTACAGGCAAGGGGTTTGTTACTTTAAATATTCTATTCATTTTTGCAGTTGTTGACAAAAACTTGCAAATCTGACCCTGCAGGCTTGAAGATTTCTAGGGGCATTTGCAAAGCACAAAAGCTTAAAGTGAGGCACTATTTTAAAGCTTGGCTCAAGAGGGTCTTCATCCTGATTCACGTGTTTGGAATTGCAGGACTCTAACCTACTGTTCATCCTCTCTAATACCTCATATTGATGTTCCAGCCAGAGGAAGGACTCAGGAGCCAGCCTGTCGGGGCTGTTGGTGGCCCTGGGGTAGCTCAGGTGCAGTACCTGCTCCCCAGCCACTCAGCCTGGGGCAGCAGTGCCAGCAGGGCTGTCAGCACGGCCAGGGAGGGCCAGCACTGCCCCACACCTGGGTGGCTGTTCCCTGTGCCAGCACTGTGTGCCCAGCACTGTGTGCCCAGCACTGCCCCACACCTGGGTGGCTGTTCCCTGTGCCAGCACTGTGTGCCCAGCACTGCCCCACACCTGGGTGGCTGTTCCCTGTGCCAGCACTGTGTGCCCAGCACTGTGTGCCCAGCACTGCCCCACACCTGGGTGGCTGTTCCCTGTGCCCATCATCACACTGATTGGTGTTGTTTGAACCCAAACCAGGATTTCTACTGCCTTTTCATAAATCCACTGAATCATTTATATTTGTATTAAGGTTTATAATCTTGTTTTTGAAAAAGGAGCACTGACCTTTGGCTGGTGTCATTTGCTAGACTTCCTCCAAGCGATGCCGTCAGGAATTACAGGGATAATGAGGTGGAACAATTTATTAATCTGTCATCCCTGAGCAAATGGGCTACATTTGTTTTGGAGCCTTAATGTAGTGGTCATGGGTTAACCAGCTTGTAAAATCCCATGGGGTTTTCTTTCCAGGTAGGAATAGACTGGGATCTTACTGACTTACCGTATATCAAGGAAAATAACGGGTGAAATCTATAATTAGTGTAAAAACTCTGTGGATTTTCGTAGGGTCAGGAATTCACTGATGCTTTCACTGCTGCAATTCATTGCACCCACAGAGCTCTGGAGTGGCTTCAGCAGAACTCCAGCCAGCACTGCAACCTGCAGGTCCAGGAGCTCACCTGACAGATTTGGTCACCTGGGCTTGATACCAGAACAGCTGGAGTTCTCAGACATCAAACCCATAATTAAGGCCTTTATTGAACTGTTGATTTTTTTAAACTATACTTTTATATCCTTTTGTATCCTTAACTGCACAATTTATTGTAATTCACACAAAAATAACTGTGGCATTGACTTGCAGCTATTTAGTATTAGTCAACAGTTTGGAAATTATCTCAGAACAGAGTTGATTGTGACACAGGCTGAAGCAATACAGTACAGTCCAATTCATCCTAATGCACATTTAAATATTCATGCTACAAGAAGATAATTGTTTTGAAGTGTTGGCTAGCAAACCCTGGAAAGTACAGTTTGCCTCAATCTTACAGCAAATTTGTTAAAGCATTTGGTATTTTCTGTAGGAGAGTACTAATGAGCCAGTGTTTGATACCATCGACATTTTTTCCTATTAACTGTCATGAAGAATTGTAAATGTGGTGGACACTTGTGGACAAGCATAACTCTTAGTGTCCTTTTCAGAACTAAACTTGTAGTGGGTTGTAGATCTAATTTTGGTAGTGAATTCAACCAAAAAACCCACCAGAACCCTTGGCATGAGACTATTGTAATGTGCAGAAAGTTTCTGGTGCCCTAACTTCCATCATAAGAGCTTGTAGGTTGTGCTTTTGGCTGGTGTAAGGATGAATTTCTTCAGCAACTGCTATTCCCCAATACGTATCCTGAGTTGAGGCAGAGAAGCTGTTTGTGTATGAGGTCAGTGGGAAACTGCTACTCCACAGCTAGAACACGGGGGCAAGAAATCAGCAAATTCGGCTTTGAATCAATGAAATCTTCCTTTAAGGCTGCTTGGCAGTTCCAGGTGTACTTGTTCTGCACTGAAATGCAAATCTACCATTTGAAAGATGCAAGTGTTTTCAGATTAATCAAAATTCCATTGTACTTTCCTCCTAAATTTCAGCTGCTCCTTTTCATTGCCCATCACACACACACTTGCTTCCATTTCACATTTTCAGCTAGTGTGTGCAGAAAGAAAATTTCATTATGAAAACCCCTGCTAGGAGTGTGCTGTGCTGCTCCCAGGGCATGCCCAGATCTAATCTGGGATTATCTCCCTCCCGACAGCTGCCTGCTGAACTGCTGCTCCCAGCCCAGACCTCGTGTCCCGCACGTTCCCGGGTGCTGAGTCGGCACAGGAGCGGGGCTGGCTCGGGGCTGGCTCCGGCCCCTCCTCGCGCCTCCAGAGGCAAACCAAGTGTCTGATACCACTTCTGGCAGCAGGAGCTGCACAGCCTGGTTGCTCAGGCACTGTCATTAGTCCTTGCTCTCTAAATCTTTCATAACAGCTATTGAGTACACTCTTATTATTTCACAACTCTGCACCTTTTTCTTTGCTGTTTGCTCTGATGCACCAACAGTGGAGAGCAGCAGCACATTTATGTGCTAACAGCCCAGATAACAGACATGATAAATAAACATATAGAAACCTGGAGGAACTTAATGCAGAGCCTTATTTCAATTTTTTTATGCATCCAAAAATCAATAAAGGTTTTGTCATTCTCTTCTGACCTCTCATCTGACCTAGTTCTCTTTTAGTCTAGAATTATTCCTTCCCCTTTCCCTCCTCCTCTGGTCTTCTTTCCAGAGGACCACTTTGGTAACTTTTAACTCCCTTATTAGCTAAGCTTCTGCAAAGACAGCAGAAGAATGAATTCCATGGGAAATTATGTGTGCAGACTTTCTCATTTGAAGAGGTGATTATCCTATAACAGTCTCTGACCACTCCACATTTGCCATCCACTGACAGTGCTGCAGGACTCCCAGTTAAATGATATGGCATAATTTTACATCATCTCACTCACTCTTCTAAAATCAAACTGCCCTTGCAGTGAGCAGCTGACACCTACAGCCATATGCTGATCTGTCTCAAAGTGTAATGTAAGCCTTTCTCTAGGATTTGCATTTTTGAAGGTAAATCTACAGATTCCCTCACCTGAGCAGACTCTCCACAGGAGCTGCAGCCAGTCAGCAGTCTTTACAGCCTCCCTTACTGTTTTCTTCTCTCTGACTCCCAATGTGCCTTGTCTGTTTTGATCTGCTCTTGTATTTTTCTGAGAAGATGAAGAACCAAAAAGTCAGGGTCTTGCATGGTACTCTCATCCATCTCTCATCCCAAAGGAACTGGAATAGTCAGTGGTTCATCTGCGTTCTCTTCCCCCCGAGTGACAGAGGGCAGAGCCTTGGCGGTCCCAGCCTTTCCTGGGAGGGCTCTGTGGGCCGTGTTCTCCCATGAGCTGCTCCCATGCCATTGTCCATTTGGCAGGACTGTTTGCCCCTGCTCTGGATCTGAGGTGGATCCCAGGCAGTGGCTCACTTGCCAGGCCAGGCTCAGCCCGTGTCAGGTTGGAGTGTTACCCACCCAAGTGCTGATGAGCACTCCTGTAGTGCTCTCCCAGTGCAAACTGTTATTTCTTATTTTGTCCTTCTGGGACACCTGAGCACAGGTGGACTTTTGTAGACATTAGTCATCTTTATCAGGCAAAAGATTTTTCTCCATATAAACAAATAATTGGAAAATCAAGTTAGAATTTGATTCATCACATTGTTTTCCTCTCTTGATATAATTTAGAATCATACCAGAAGTGACTGATGTAATAGACTTTGAGGTTCATCTTGTAGTTACAAACTGTCTGGTGGCCTAGTCCAGGGTGAGCAGATTGATCAAGTCTGGTAGGCAAGGGCTGAAGTATCAGACTCCAGAATCCTTGGATGCATTTTAAACATCCAATTCAAATAAATGCAGCTTACAGGAAGAGTTCTACCTATCATGTTTAGGGCAGAGAGAAGGTCTAAGTTAGGATATTGCTGACACCACTGCTGCACTGCGATTAAAATATGGCTTTTGATTAGTAAACAGATGGATTTTGATCTGCATCATGAGCCTGAATGAATTTGTTGCCAGTTCTTGAAGCGATTTGTGTTCTTGGAATGAAACTACCAAACAGTAACAGATGTGAGTACATTGAGCTGTCAAGAGCTTAATGAAGTAAAACAGAGATCACTACTCAGTTTCAGAGAAGGGTTAAGGGGATCCCTTTTTGAAAGATAATTATTTAGGACAGCACACCTGTCATTAGGCCGCAGAAGATACCAAAAATTAACCACTATCTCACATGAATTCTCGCTCTGCCACATGTGGTTGAAATGATAGACAGAGTTGTAGCTCAAAATTAATTGAGCTTTCAAATCGGGACAAAGTGGGAGAAAAAATTATCTAGGATTATTAAAAGCAGTTGAAATTGCCAGCACAGCACACTTTGCAGTAGTATGAAACATTCCCTTTCAACTCTTAATAGTATAAAGACAATTTGGTACCCAGAACACTGACAGTTAAATGCAGCACAGTACATGCAGCCATACTGACACTGCTTTCAGCAGGGTGTGGGGAGAGAGAGCAGAGCCTGGCCCTGGCAGAGGCTGTTGGAGTGTTCAGACAGTGCCCAGCACCAGCAGGGCTCCCACCCGAGGCCTGCCCGGGTGAACTGTGACGCTGTGCAGGAGCAGAGCTGCTTTCTGTGCACAGCCGAGAGGGGTGGGAGCTCCATCAGGGGTTACATCTCCTGCTGGCTGTGCCTGGATGACCCAGGCCGTGGAAATCAATGAAGGCAGCAGCTGCTCCTCTCCATGATGTGGAGATGCACGTGTGGAGTCACAGTTAGAGCTGTGAACATGCTCTGTCGGGTTTTGTCCCAAGTAGAATGGGGTGTAAAAGCTCAGCCTTGGGTCAGGTCTGCAGAACTACCCAGAGGCCCACAAATCTCACAACCCACCAGCTGGTAGGAGCCTCCCCTCCTCTCCCCATGTGATGTGTGGCTGGGGGAGATCACCTTCCAGCAAGGTACAGTGACATTTGCAGTGCTTATCTGATCACAGAGCCACAGAGTCACAGAACCACAGAACCACAGAGTCACAGAATCACAGAATCATGGAATCACAGAATATCCTGAGCTGGAAGGGACTCACAAGGATCAGCCCTGCACAGAACCATCCCCAAGTCACACCATATGCCTGAGAGTATCATCCAGATGCTTCTTGAGCTCTGTCAGCCTTGGTGCTGTGACCACTTCCCTGGGGAGGCTGTTCCAGCACCCAACCACCCTCTGACCCTTCCAGTGTGAACAATTTAGGTAAATCATCAATCTTCATTAATCATGTTGCTGTTGTAAAAATTACCATTGTGAGAAATGAGTATCTGCAGGATTAAAATGCCTTTCCTGAGTACTTCCAGGGAGCAGTGTTTCTGTGGTTGTAGGGGCTGGTGACCATGGCAGTGTGTGCCTGGGGATGGGAGGGCTCTGATGGTGGTGGTGGGCTCAGGGGGGATTCTGTGCAGGTTGCTGTGTGTGAGCAGCTTCACTTATGCAACTCATGCTATTAAAATCAATCACCTGGTGATGGCCAATACAGAGGCTCTAAAGCCTGGGAAAAGAGACAACATGTCTGGCAGGGAAAGTGCAGAAAGGGGATAGAAGCCTTTGTTACTTTCCCTTTCTGCAGTACAGAGGATGCACAGAGCTGACCCTGGGGCTCCTCTGCAGAACAGCAGATTTATAATCCTTAGGAGATTGTTGCATTTTTACAGGAGATTTGGGTGAATATATAACTGCCTCCATAGGAGCCTTTCATCATTTAGCATCCTACTGATGCTCACTTTTCCTCTCCACAGGAATCCTGACCCCAAATGATTGTAAATTACCAGGCAGAAATCTTTGATCAGTCACCAATTAGCTCCCTTCCTTCCAACACGAAAAGCTCTGTATGATGGGGCTCTGGTGGCTTCAGTATGGAGAGTTAACATTTGAATTCAGCACATTGGGAGGTTGGTTACCTGTTACTTGTTCCTGAACTGAAAATTTCCTCTGTGGCTCTTCTTTTATAGTGTTGCTTTCAATGTCAACACAAACCCAGTGTGTACATATGAATACTGGTACTTTCTCCATCTTACAAAGACTGAAATGGCATGGCTGGCCCCGTGCTTGGCTGCAGCCCATGCTCTCAGGGATCACATTGCTCCTGCGTTTTCACAACTGCACAGAGAAAGATTTGCTTTCCTTTTGAATGAAGGGTTTTTCAGTTGTAATGCTGCACAATTTTTATATTTCTAAAGATTTAATGATACTTTCCAAATGGGAAACTCTATTTTTAAGGCTGAGTGTCAGCATGGCTTCAGCCAACACACAAGGGACTGAAGGCCCCTTGCCCTGAGCTGGGGTGGGGCTCATGAAGTGATCCCGTTTGTAGGGTCAGGTTTGGTGTTTGCAAAAGTTTGACCTTCTATAAACTATTGTTGAGTTTTAGCATGTTCTCAAGTTCTCATCTTGTAGTAAGTTTAGGACTTTTATTTTTTTAACTCTACATTGTCTTACTTACTCCTTCCCAGTGGGAAGTGCCCCACATACTGAATCCAGCAGTGGCAGCCACAGAATTAGACTCTCACTTCCCCTGTGAAAACATTGCAAAGTTTCTCTTGAATTTTGTTCTACTTTTGTTAAACCCATGCAGTGATTTTTAACTGTAAAATAAGTTTTACTGACTCTTGCCCTCCCAAAGCAGATATCTAAAATAAACCCAGTGATCATTAGCTTGCTATGTTACAGTAACCACTAAAAAACAGGGGAGATATTGGTGTCACCACTGAAACAGGCAGATCTTGTCATGGAAAAAAAGCTCTTGAGGTAGAAAAAACAAAACAGCCCAAAACAAGTGGTGTCAGGGTAAACAGAGAAGGGTGAGAAGTCCCTTTCCTAAGGCCTTTCTTAGCAAATCCAGGAATGCCCAGTGCCACTCTGGAAGTGGGTTCCTCATGCCCTGTGGAGCTCTGTGGATGCCCTGCCAGCTCTGTGGGGCTGCCTGGGTATGAGGGGCTGCTGGAGCTCAGCAGCTGGGGAGAAGCATGGCTGAACTGTCCTCTTCTGCCATTTTTTAAAAGAATAAAACAGTTCCATTCGTTCTTTATTTTTCTTTCACTTGTTATTTTACAAAAAGAAGCCTTTTCCTGCTAGGATGTCTTAAAGTAAATGTGTTGTAGGAATTTGTTTTTTATGGATATGTCTTCAGTCACAATCAGTAGATAATTGCATTAAACTGTCTTTACCTGGAGAGGTTTGAAAATCATGTTAAACCAAACAGTCACGTAACTGCCCAAATGACAGATCATTTACAGACTGAGATCCTCCCTTTTCCCCCAAACCAAAAGTCCTTTCAGAGGAAAGGTGTTACCACCCACCACCTGTCTCTCCAGCTGTCAAGATCTTGAGTCCATTCATTAACCACAGGCAGCTCTTTAAAATTCTGCCCCTGATCGTACATTTTCTGGAGACTACTGAGCTGAGCTGACAAATATCCTCTCTGTGCTGGA
This sequence comes from Manacus vitellinus, assembly GCF_001715985.3. Lineage (NCBI taxonomy): Eukaryota > Metazoa > Chordata > Aves > Passeriformes > Pipridae > Manacus > Manacus vitellinus. Next base: position 567,565 of record NW_021940796.1, read on the forward strand.
GGCTGGGTGATGGGCCCTGCTCTGGGGGAGAAGGCTTTCTCCACCATTTTGGTCACGTTCCTTTAACTGTCCGTGATGGAACCAGCACTTGGCACAGGGCACAGGGCTGGCGTGGGGCCAGCTGTCTGTCACCTCATGGCTGTGTCACCCTGGGCTCTGAGAACCCACTGGGCGATCCTGGGCAAAGCTGAGTACTGGCTTTGCACTGGTCTGTGCCCAAATACAAAGTTTCAAAGGTCTATTCTGTCTGGAGTTTTTTTTAGAAGTGAGTCACAAAAAATTACGGGTAAAAATAGGGGGAAAGTGGATTTTCTTCCCTTTGCTACACTGGTTTTATTTATGGCCCAGTTACAGCATAACAGCTTGCTGAATATCCAGGAGGCCACTGGGCAATCTACAAGAAAATGCAATCCACAAGCAAAGGAGCAAGGGAAGAAGGAAAGCAACTTGCCCTGTGGCACAAATAAAAGTGAACCCCAACAATAGCATGTGCTCAGGGAACACAATGAAGCAAAGGCTGCTTCAGTGGTGATGGCACGCATCCCTAACTGCTGCTCTGGGAGCACCCCGAGGGCACTGCCCACATGGGTGACCCACGCACGTTTACACCCTGCCAGGGGCCCACCCTTGTTCTGCAGAGGAGAAACAGGCATTTATTTAAATCAAAAGTGACTGCAACAATCCAGCACAAACATTCCATTTCAAAGCCATTACTCCCACTCTTCTTCCAGCCCTCCCTGCCAGCAGAAGGCCAGGGAAGGTGCTGCTCATGGTGGGTTTGGGCTGCCATGCCAGGGGCTCTTCCCATCACTGCTGTGGTCAGTGGGCTCCTTGTCCAGGGTTCCCCAACAACAGCCTGGTGCTGGTTCAGTGACTGTGGTGTCCCTGTCCCTGCGTGTGCCCATGTGTCCATGTGTGCAAGGGCACAGTGGGGCAAGGGCCTGTCACAACTGGGGGCAAAATGACTGCAAGTTGCTGATGGAGCCCTGGGACACAGTGGGCAGCAGCAGCCAGAGCAGGAGCCAGCTAAGCAGAAATATTGGCCTACATTTTTTTCTCTGCCTGGTGGAAGGCATGTGAGTTTCTATGGCAACTTGTGTTTTCTGTTCGTCAGGCCTACTGACTCACTTCTGGGGGAGCCGTGGAGAAAAAAGATTTGTTTTCTTTCCCTGCCAAGTCAAGTGGCTCCTTTCCTGCAGCCCAGAGCTCTCATCTGAGGGCTTCTGGTTGGGATTTGTGGCTGGTGTGGCTTTGCAGCATCAGTTTAGGGCCACAAGACAAGACAGTTGAACGTGACAACATCCTCATCCCCTTGGGGAATCCTTGGCAACGAGTTGAGTTTCTCTGTGTCACAAGAGGCCTCCAGCCCAGCTGACACCCTGGGATGGCCGGGCTGGTGCTGGTGGCAGCACAGGCTGTGCAGGAGGGCAGCACGGGGGCTCCTGGCACAGGCCTGTGCCACGGGGTGGCTGGAGCACACCCCCCGGGTGAGCTTGTGAGTGCTGATGGCACAAAATGATCAGAGAGGCCCAAAGCAGTCGTTGCTGAGGGCAGTTTTTGTGGGGGGAATCAGCTGGAGGGGACACAGCTCAGCGGGAGGAGTGGACTCATGTGCAGAGCCCAGAGTCAGGCAGGGCAGAACACATTTGATCCTGAGCACCTTTGTAGTGATTGGCCTATTTTTTTTAATCTACTAGTCCATTTTGACTTATTCGATTGTCAGCCTTGCTTTAACAGCTCTACATCCTTGCAGACCAGTGTCCATTGCTAAAATATTTCATTTTTGGTTTCGTGGTGGCATCTTGAGCTCCCCGTATCAAACCTTCCATGGGAACAGGGAACAGACCATGCACAGGCCTTCCATGGTCTCACCTCATCACCTCAGCTTTTCTAATTGGGAAACTTTCCTGGATAAGCAAGCTCGATTTTCCAGCAGAGCTCAGGGATGCTGAGTAACCATTTCTCCTTAAAATGAAGGGGGAGCTTTGTAACCACTTCTCTCAGGCTCCGCTGAAAATTCCAGCTATTATACCCTGGAGAACACTGCAAGCACTCGCACGACCAGCAATTCTTCTGAAGCTTTTTCTTTTGCCTAATCACAAACATATGGTACACTTTAGGGGAGATTATCCTTACATTGTTAGCTTTAAAATGCAGCTTTCTTCCAGCTTTCCAAGGTCACAGCAGCTATCCAGTTAAACGCTAGGGCAGAAATAAAACGTTAACGCAGCATGACCTTGGTCAATCAGTTAATCTTTCTCTACCCTATTTACTCCTGCAATATAAAAATCCATCCCTACACACTGCAGAGTGCTTTGAGATCCTGGGGTGAAAGGTACATCATAAGCCAGAGTATTAATTATTGAAGCCCTGATAGTGTGCGTGGTGCTGGAGGGAATGCAGATGAATTTACTCTCCGTGTCTGTTTGTGCCGCACGTCCGTCGGTCACGGGGCTGCAGCCACCAGTGAGACCCCCAGCCCTGCACCACTGAGAGGTGTGGGAGGGCCCCAGCAGCAACAGTGCTGCTGCTCCAGGGAGTGAGAATGGAATAAAAACCTTTGTCAGCATTTGATGTAGAGCTCCTCATTAGTTAATTAATTAATAAAGGTCAGAGCAGCCAGCTCTGAGGCACAGGGCCCGCTGTCCCCCCAGCTTGTCACCCACAGAACTGTGTGTGGGTACGTGTGGTAACGTGAGGGGGCCAAGGCTCCTGCCTCTTGTTCCCTGTTGCTATTCAGTCCTTGAGGTTTGTGGTAAAACCTAATCTGAAATTACTCACAAATGGGTTTTCTGGCCGTTACATTAAGCTGGATTACGTGGCATAGACCATTGATTTTTAGATTTGAGAGTGCTGAATAATTTATGTGCACATTGCCTTCTAACCCAGACTGTGGCTGTTTGATGGCTCTGGCCCTTCCTAGAGCAGACCCAGACAATGGCAGTGGTAGGATATAGCCAAACTTCCAACTCTCTTACTTTTCAGTGTCTGCTTTAAAAAAAGGGGATTGATTCTAACATTGTTAAGTTATTGAGGTTTTATTTTATAGTGTCCAGTAGTGCTATCCCACTGTAAGCACAAAGCTTTATTGTAGAGCTGCTGTTCCTTAAAACCAGCTTTTGCTATCCTTCCATTTTAATATGGCCATATATTATGATATTGAAATGTTCGATACAAGCATGAGTACACAGAGAAAGAAAGGGAAAATTGTCTTTTTATGAACCATGCAGCTGTTTATCATAAATCTAAATAAAACCCTTTTTCAGAACTTTTGTCAAATTGAATTGGCTTGTGCCATCCAAACACCTATTGTCACACATGTGTATTGTAGAATACATTTAAAAATAAAAGAGCATGTTGGCACAGAAGTTATTTAGCTGGTGTTTGCACTGTCCTTGTGCAGATACTCCACCTCTGAAGAGCTTAATACACTCTTGTGTGAATTTAAGTCTTGTTCAGATGTTGATGATAGGTTTGTAATTTCTCTAACAACTTCATTTTATTTTTAATATTCTGCATCTTTACTGACTGTAGCAAACAGAGTGGAATGCGTCAATTTTCCTCTTGAGCTGGGTCAGCTTTCGTTAACTCATCAAAGGCAAGAAACATCTATTAAGTGTTCTTTTGCTGAGTCCTCAATTTGAATGAACTTGCAGGGAGCAGCAAATATTTCTCTCCCATTTTCTGTAGCCCAGTTCCTCAGAGGTCACAGCTACCCCAGAGAGCAGCCTGATGGCTGAGGAACACTGCTCCAGACAAGTCCAAATGCCACTGTAATTATAATAGCCCTGTAATAATCTCCCCTAAATACACCAGCCTCCATCCATCACATGGTTGATCCTCTGTATGAAACCCCTCAGGAACTGGAATCACACCATGCTGGTACCAAACTGCTCCGTGCCTTCATCAGGGCAGTGCATTATCCTCACACAGTCAGGTATTGACCCCATGTCTGAGGCTGATGTTTGCAGTGGGGTTTGTGACAGGGATTGCTCAGGGCTGGGGATGGATGGCTGCTCGTGGTGCTTTGCACCCTGCCCCCAGCAGCCCTGCTTGCCCTTGGGTGCACAGAGATGGAGACAGGGATCCCGGGCAGGGATGGCAGGGCCAGGCTGCGGCCACAGTTCTGCAGCACAGGGCCTCGAGTGAGGTCAGCCTCTTCACTGAGGGGAACCACGGGGCATCCTGTCCAGCAGCAGCACCAGCTCTGTGTGTGGGTGCCTAGCTTAGAAAATCCAGGCCTGCTTTACATTGCACATCCCTCTCCATGGTCCAGGTGGGTGAGGGTCACCCATCCAAACTCTCACATCCTTAACTTGGCTGTTTCCCCAGGACAACACCAAAAGTGATCGCCGGGCTGGAGGATCCATCCAGAAATGTTTGCTGGATTGAAATGATATTGTTCTTTGAAACAGAAACAGCAGAACCCCTTTCTTTCATGACGCTCATTGCCATTGCTCATTAGCTGTTGCAGCTAATTACCGCCCGCTCGCTGGGCTGCGAGTTTAATACCGGCGTTTTGGGAAGCTCCGCAAACACCCCACGCGGTTTGCGCACTCCAGCTGTGCCGCTGCTGCCGGGATCGCTGCGGGATCGCTGCGGGATCGGGGCCGGGATCGCTGCGGGATCCGGGATCGCTGCGGGATCGCTGCGGGATCGGGGCCGGGATGCGGCGGCGCGGAGCCCCCTCTGCCGGCGGCTGCCGGACCTGCCGGGCTCGGTGGCCCCGGGGCTCGGGGCGAGCGGCGCCCCCGAACACCGACCCCGGACACAGACCCCGACCCCAAACACCGATCCCGGACACAGACCCCAGATACCGACCCCGAACACCGACCCCGGACACAGACCCCGAGCACCGACCCCGAGCACCGACCCCAAGCACAGAGCCCGGACACCGACCCGCGGGCGGGGGAACAGAGCGATCCCGAGGGTTCGTCTGCGCAGCAGAGCCCGCTCGGACCAAAGCGCTCGGCAGCTGTCGTGTCCAGGGTTCATCACTTGGCACGGGTTTTGGTGCAGGTAAAGGGTGACTCGAAGCCACGCAGAGGCCAATCCAGTTCTCCGTGGACAAGACTCTGGTTTCTCTGCGTATTTTGTGGATTAAATTCTCTCGTTCCGAGCAGATATTTTTTCACAGACCATCATTTGCAGCGGGCTGGGATGATGTGTTCAGTGTTCATGTCTGGGTCAGCCATTGCTCCAAACCTGGGAGACCTCAGCATGCAGCCTATGGACTTTGGATGGACCTTTCCCTCCGCCTGTTCCTCAGCAGTTCCAGCAGCACGTTCTGCAGCTGACTGCAGTCCATTCCCGCGGCACGGAGGTTCCCTGCACCGTGTCAAACAACACAGGGTCAGGTTCTTACCCGCTGAGAGACCAGCACGGCTGATACCACCTGGCACTTCCACATGGGCCCCATCCAGAACTCAAACCCGGACCTGAGCACATGCTTGGGTTGCACATGTGAAGACCACAGGATTCTGCAGCGTGCCCTGAAAAGCCAGCCCGAGGTGTGAGCCCCAGGAGCCCAACAAGCGTTTGGGAATCCCAGGGGAGCTCTTCAGTCACGTTCCCTGGGCCCATCTCTCTAAGGCTCGTCTGTAGCAGCATGTGCCCTCCTAGTAGAAATATAATGAATTATGAATTACTGGCATAAGAAAAACTGTCCTTATGTCATGCTGAAGTTACTGGACCAGTACAGGGATTAGTGGGTAAAACCAGGAGGAACCTGGAGAGTTAGAGGCCTTGTGATTCCAGTGTCGGCATTCCCGGCACTGCCCGAGGGGGGGTGTCAGGTGCTGCTGCAGAGAAACGGGAGTTTTCAGCCATATCAGCAGATCTGTGGGACCCATTCATCACACACGTCCTGCTTAACCACTCTCCATGATTAAATATTTACAATAAGAATTTCTTCATCATTAAAACCCTAAATAAAAGGATTACAGAGAAAGTCAGAATAGTTCAGTAGGAAACAGCACTAATTATTTTCACCCTTGTGGGTTGTTTTTTTTTTACTTGAATTTCAAAATGAAAATATTGAGATAAACTCCCGCTTTCATGTTAGCACAGTTGGGGGGATTTCTTATTTGGTGTGAAGCTTGAAAAGGGAAAATTAACACTCATTTAATCATTTACATTCAGTCATAATTTAGGCCCTGAGCAACAAAGCATTTAAGCAGGAGATACAAATTTAGGTAGTCACGTATTCCAGTGACTCCAGATGGATTATTCAGTGGCCTGAAGTGAAAAGTTGTTTATTCAGAGTAGGGGAAGTGCAAAATTCCCATGTGCTGGAAGCCGAGTCGTGGATCCCAACTGGGGCAGACGGATACTGGGAGTTTTTGATCCGGGGTACAGAACACAGAGCTCAGTCCCCACACGGCCACCAGCGCTGGTGGGGATCCCTGGTTCACAGGGACTTTGTGACCTACAGTCAGGAAATGAATGAGAGTCATTTCTGAGCTGGGGAAAAGTCACAGAGATGAATATTGCCAGAAAGCTGAACCCACTGCCGCTCGAGGGCCGCAGAAATCCCGAGGATGGTTGGAGCACGGAGGAGCTGTTTGCTGCACAGCCAGAAAGGAAACAAGCAGGAGAGCAGGAAGGGATTGTCAGGTCTCCAGCACTATTGCAGTTATTCTTCCACATCTGCACAGCTGAAGTGGGTTTTGCTTAAACATCCATCACGTCCCTATTATAGGATATGTGTAGGATATTAGGTGATCCTTGGGGCATTGTAAGACAGGGTCATCCTCAAATGGCAATTTTCATCTCCTTTCAAATCTTGTCTGTTTTTTGGGGGGAGAAGGGCAGATATAAGGAAAGATTATGAGTGCCATAACCACTGCTGGTTTTTCCTGCACTGTCTATATATGAATATCATCATCATCATTTTATATAAATAAATCTAAGCCCATTCAAACTTTATAAAATGCCATCAATAACCCTGAAAACAAAGAAAGGCATTTACTGAGTACAACAGCCCAGCTCTGTGATTAAGGTACTATCCAAATTCACCGCTTGGAGTGTTTCAGAGGGATTTCCTTTGGGCTCAACTACAGCCACAAAATAGTAGAGATCAATATCTGTACCATCTGAGTATCATCCAATGCCATCTAAAGGACTGACTAAACAGGAAATAATACACAGATAAGAAGATAAAATGCCCTTGGCATTTCCTCAAAACAGGTAAAAAGACTCACCTCTCAACCTATATATGCTCGTGAGGAGACAAAAGGTATGAATTCTTATAAGTTACATCTAATCTTTAGAAAAGATGAAAAAAACATTAGTCAGGATTTGACTGAAAGTTTTAGAACCACAGATGGAAACTGAAGAGGCTCCTGGCCCCCCAGCACAGGGCTGGACATGGGCAGCTCCAGCAGTGCCACCAGAGTGCCACCTGCAGTGCCATCTGCTCAGGAGCCACAGGAGCCTGCTCTCCCTGGGAAGCGACTCCTGCCTGTGGGTTGTTGTCAGGAGTAGCCCAGGTGAGGAAGAGCAGTGTAACCCCGAGCAGAGTCCCCAAGGCTGGGCAGCCTGAGGGGAAGGACAGCTCTGACTTCAGAGCCAGCCCCTCTGCCCCTCGGTGCCCCCAGCCCCTGAGGGCTGTGTCTGCCAGGGTTGTGGAGGTAGCCCAGTGCCTGCTCTTCCCTCATGTGGGCTTAACAGGATAGAAATTGGACCTCTTGGTACTTCTGGCACATATGCAAAGTTTTAAATGCTGTCCCTAAAATGTTCACGAAGTCAACCCAGGCAATCTAAGTGTTCTGGTTTATCGCTGTCCCCAGTAACAGGGTCAAATGATTCAGCAAAAACCTCTCCATGTAATCCTACAGAGGTAGATGAATACACAGTTGATGGATTTTGGATGTGTACCCAAGCTGCTGCATTGGCCAGGTCCAAAAACTTGCAATAAATAAATTTAATCAGGAAATATCACTCTGATATGAATGTTTAATGGCACTGATTTATACTTTGAGCTGCCAAAGCCAGGAGCCAGCTTAGCAGTTGAGAGCCCACAGAGCTCAAGGTTTCAAAACAAGCAACTCTCCTTGGAGATTAGAGTGTTGCAAAAGATGCAAGCAGGCAGGAAAAGGAATGTTTTGCCTCCTGCTAAAGCGTTAACCCAGTACAGGACTAAGCTATTCAAATGTACCTGAAAAACGTTTCTTTCAAAAGCTGTGTTTGATCAAGTACCCTCCATTGGAGCACTGCCTCTTGTATGGCCCATATACTCCTCTAGTGACTCCTTTTTTCTTTCTGTTGTTTTGTCTCACCCACTCAAACCCGAGCAGGGGTTGTTGCTCTGCAGGGGCACAGAGCCAGGAGGTCTCTGCTGGGCTGTAACGTCCCGGGCAGGTCCTGTGGTAAGCAGTGCAGTTTGTACAGCAGGTTTGATGGCAGAATAGCAATTCCTTCTTCAGTCTGAGTCCGTCTGCAGAGCACAGTAAGCCCAAGTGGTCTGTAGGATTACACACAGAGAGAGGTGGTTGGAGAAGGAACAAACAGGCTCCCCAGGGCAGTGGTCACAGCACTGACAGAGTTCAAGAAGCATTTGGATGATACTCTCAGGCACTGCAGGGCTAAGGTATGGACTCCATGACCCTTGTGGGTCCCTTCCAGCTCAGGATATTCTGTGGTTCTGTGATTCTGTAGGTCTGTGGCTCTGTGATCAGATAAGCACTGCAAATGTCACTGTACCTGGCTGGAAGGTGATCTCCCCCAGCCACACATCACATCACCTTGTTGTGGGGATGTCCTGCCTTTTGAAGTGCCAGCTGCCCAGTGCAAGCCCTGCAGAGTGACAGTCCTGCAGCAGGCACAGCACAGCCAGCACAGGGGCTCTGCTGCTGCTCTCCAGCTGTGTTTGCCAGGTGCTGAGCCATCCTTGCCTCCTCTGCTGGGATCAGACAAGCATGATTTTTGGATGTAACATATACATGCACACACAACACATGCAAATTATACCTGAACACATCCAGGTTACAAAGGGAAGAACTTGTGAGATGTCAGGTTTGGTCTGCCCCAAAGAGCTCTGTGTGAGCTCCCTAAGGCCACGTGCATTGTGTGATTCACGGTGCTGTTCCACAGGCTGAGCTCAGCACACAGCCCGGGCAGTGCTCTGGGGAACCAGGCTGGCTGATGGAAGCCATTCCTGCTGCTAAAACTTCTTCATTCATTGCAGGGAGGAATGAGTGAGGTGGTTTGCAGAGAAGACGGATGAGTGGAAAGCAGCTGAGAAATTCCGTGAGAAATGAAGCTCGTCCCTCCATGAGCTACTCCTGCCTGAAGGTACCAGGTGAGTTACTGTGGCCAGGCTTTATCCACATCTACATCTTATCTACCTCTTCTGCTCATGCATGGTGATGATACCCTCATTATGTGGTGAGGAATTCAGATAACACAGGAATGAGTTCATGGCAAAGCCCAGGAGGAAATGACTCCTTCCATGTGCAGAGGAGGATCTGATGAGCGTGCAGTACGTGAGGCCACCAGCCACACGCTGAGCAAGGACAAGATATCACCCTGACTGGGGAACAGGAGCACTTTAGAGTCAGCCCCAAGCTCCACAAGCCAGTACGGCCCAGCTCATGAGGGTTTGGGTTTGTCACCTTCCAAGGCCATTCCTCAGGGTAGTTTTTGAGTTGTGAATTCCTTAATGTTTTTAAGTAGAATAAAAATTCTCACATGAAAATTGGGTTTTTTCCAATCCCATTCCTTCCACAAGAATAATTGGTTTTTCTAATCAGTTTCTTTCCCTTTTCTTCAGTGTCTTGAAGTCAATCAGAGACAGATATTTGGAATGGAAAATTTCTGTGTGGATAATTGAAGTTCAATTTAGTTTCACACGCTAATGACAAAGGGGCTCTACAAAGGAAAACGTTGCTCAGGTTACGCATAAGTGCTGCACTGGAAGGTGTTTCCAAAGGAGCGGCGCTGACCTTTCCCAACGTGCTCCCTTCTTTCCTCGCCTTTATCCACAGAAAGGGCTTGGCCGTTCCCTCCCGTGCAGCCGCCCACCAGGTGCGGCACAGGACACGCCAGAGCTCCCAGTCACACGCACCCACAGCCTGTGGCTCGGGGCAGCTCGGGACGGTTCTGCAGGAACGGGACAGAACTCGGGAGCCCTGCGGGGGCAGAGCCGGGCCGAGCCCCGAGAGCAGGGATATCCGAGCGCGGTGCCGGGCGGGC
>NW_021940796.1:579583-592631 GCF_001715985.3 Manacus vitellinus
GTGAGGCAACACTCCAAGGAAAAGACATCATGCAGGTTTCCCAGCTCCAGGAGAAGCTCACAGGGATGGGTAAGGATGTGGTGTTACACCAGAGCCTGCTGCAGGCAGGAGCTGCCAGGGTGAGCATGTGGAGCCTGGCGTGGCTCTCTCAGGCACTGCTGGGGGGCACAGGCCCCGTACCTGCTGCACAGACATGTCAGGCCTGAGCCAGCTGCAGGAGTAGCAGCATCAGTGCAAACGTGGCCATGTCAGGGAAGTCAGAGCACCAGGAAGATGTGTGGCACGGGAGGGAGGAGCCCGGCGTGTGACCTTTGGGTGGCAGGAAGATGTCAGGGTAAAGCACAAGCAGAGGAGTAGCTGGGAAAGACTGGGAAGCAATGAAGTGTTCAGGGTTGGCTTCCTTCCCTTGCCTTCTTCCTCTCCTGCCCCTTCAAATCTGTGTTCTGAGAAGTGTTATGGTCTACATTGCACCCCCAGTTACCCTGCAGAACTCCAGGGGTCCAGTCTGGCCTGAAAATCAATGCATGTTGGGAACAGCACTAAATGATGTAAACCTGAGCTGATCTAAGGTTGCTGGGGATATCACACTCATAATACCTACACTTTTGGTTTTCCATACCTGGGAATAAAGGGTGGGAAATGGAAGGATGCAGCACAAGTGGTTGGTTGTTGTCTTCCAATAAGCTGGGAGGAAAAATGCAGGTGACAGGCTGGGTTAGGGGGAATGGTTTGCTTTGTAGTGACACAGCTGCCCATATACATCTACAGAATCCTCACCCGACACTTCTACAACATAAACATTGACTGACTTAAAATAGTAGGTTTTGAGGCTCTTTGTCTTGTGTGCTCATTGCACACCCCAGTGTGATCCCGTGTGTGTGCTGGGGTTTGCTGGATGCTTCCTGCTGGGCCTGTGTGACTTGGAGAGTTTCTTACAACTGGACGAATTTTCTGTAGATTTGCAGAGAAATGTAACAGAAATGAAACTGCAGTGGTTTGGCTCCTCATCTGTACTGTGTGTGTGTGCTCAGCAAACCCATTTTCCTACATGGTGACAAATGTTCTGTAAATGATGGTACCAGTAATATCATTATTTGGATGTCATTAATTTGTGGGAAACAAACCAACAGCTGTGGGGAGGTGAAGGGAACAGCTGATGTGATACATTTCTATACTGTGAACACCATGGGGATGCAGACAGTGACACACACTGTGGGGGCCACACACCAGCGTTTCTGGTGGGTTTGGGGGTCAGGATGCTGAAGCACTCTTGTCCCCACCTGTGTTCATGCTTCACAATGCTGCTGCTGCTGTTTGCTGTAAGCACGTGGCTCCCAGGCACATAAACTCATATTTACACAGCACAGACCCACAGCCCAGGGTCCTTCCTCTGTTACGTGCAAGCTCCAGAGACACTGGACTTGAATTACAGGGTGGCTGATTTCTTTGACTTTAGGTTAATCCAAGAATGTTTTGTGATCTAAGAAAAACAAATTTCTTTATAATTGCAAGTAACTAATATTTGTTTTCTTAGGGTTTTTCCCATAGATGCTCATCTGTGAGTGCTCAGCCTGCGCTCGCTGCTCTCCCGGTGCTGCAGTTCCTTCACACCGTTCCTTCCCCGGGCAGAGCAAGCACGGGCAGTGACCCTGCAGCAAGCACAGTTATGGGCTTTACCTTCTCACAGACTGCCATTTGGGCACTCTTCTTAATTGCCTGGGAGTGATAACAAGGTGTGTGGTGACCAGAAAGGTTTCCTTTGGCTGTGGTGCTGCCTGCCTCATGCTGATGGGTGAGGAAGAGAACCTGCTCACACCCAGCGTCTGTGGTTGGGCACTGGCTCGGTGCTGTGCTCAGTGAGGTCCCCCACTGGTGTCTCTCAACAGGTCTTGTCAATGTGATGTTGGGATGCATCTTTTTGGCTGTTGCTGGTTTCTGTCTCCCCAGGGTGCACGTGGGTCCCGAGCGGCTCCAGGGGTATGTGGCCATGTCCTTAGCCACTGCTGGCTGCTGCAGGCAGCACACCCATCTGGGTTTCTTTCAGGGGAGGTTAAAGCACCTCCCAACAAGCAGTGTGGAGTTTATCTACTTCTGGACTGCTGCTCTGAGGAAAACAGTGCCAGAGTGACATGCAGACTCTGAGAATTAGAGTTTAACTTCGGGAAGAGCCTTGCTCTGTGACAGAGCAATGTCTGTGATTTTGGGGATGGCAGGGATAACTGCCCTGGTGTAGCCAATTCAGGTGATGGAGGAGACTCCTGTGCATGGGCCTTGATGGGCAGATACCCTTGATTCTTATCTCTTTTTCAAGTATGGAGATAGGATCCCTTGCTGGCTGTGTAACACACACACTGTGTTTGCTGGCTGACTCAAAGCCTGCAGAGCACTTGCCAGCAGTGGATGAAGTGGGGTCTTAGAGTTTCTTCTGAGGGCACGTCTGTGGGCTTTTTGGTCTGTTTTAAGAGTATATAGTTTGTTTATAATAGAATTTGTTAAGTCAGCTCACGTTTACTGTTCTTTTCCAACCTGTACCATTAAGGCACATCATTGTTCTCTGTCCCTGCAGTGTGTCCCCCTGTCTCTGGGCCAGAAGCAGGGGCAGCAGTGTCCTCATGTGCGTGGGAGCGAGTGGGTTGGATGCTGCCTGTCATCAGTGAACTTTTTGCTCTAAACTGTGATACAGAAGCTGTTCAGCTGACAAATACATGCTTATCAGAGCACACTACCTTGTCTTTCTGTCTCTTAAGAATGCCAAGGCGTGGTGGAAAAGCACTGAGGCCCATCTTGTGTAGGACAGCTCACCTGGTTGGCTGCCCAGGGGAGGCTCCTTGGACACTGAAGCGGTCAGCACGTGCCCATTCCACCTGTTAGAGCCAGTGCTTTTCTGCACTTCGTCCCAAGTCCTGCAGACAGGAGATATGTGGTACCTAACAGGAATTTTGCATCCCTCCAGCCCACCAAAGTGTGGTGCTGCAGCCACGACAGCACGTGACATGCTTGGCCCCTCGGTGACCTGCTGGCCCTGGGGTGTCTGTGTACAGATAAGACTCTCCATGATGGTTTTGGTTTTTTAGCAGTTTTGATCTGGTTTCTTTTCCTTTGTAGTGCAGCTAAATCCTGGTGCTTTATTTCTTTCTTTTGTCCACTAAGAGTTAGTTATAACTAAAATGCAGCTAAAATGATTCTCTGGAGCTGATTCAGGGTTTCAGTTAAGTGCTGGAACAGCATATTAAAGCACAATGTAAATTATCCATAGGGGCTGGAGAAGCTGCTAATGTGAGAAACATCTGCCAGGTATTTATTTGGTTATGGTTGATTCCTCTTTGGGGCTTGGGAGATGAATTACAAGATTTCTTGAGGGTCTTTCCCTGCTGCATTCCAGGAGGTATCAGGCTTGGTTTGGTATCAGGCTTGAAGTGTCAGCAGGTGCCTGGCAGCCAACCCGGCACTGTGGGCATGGCCTGGAGGGGTTTGGGAAGCAGGGCCCTGTGGGGTCTGCCACGTTACTGGTGGGGAAGCAGTGGTGCAAAGGGACACCAAACAGTGAGACTTTTGCAAAGATGGTAGAGAAAAGTGGGGCTTGTGTTGTGCTGTTGTCATCCAGGATTCAGAGGGGCTCAGAGAAAGGGGTCCCAATTTCAAAGGGGTCTCAGTCCTACAGCATGTTCCTGGGCCTGGAAGCACCCGTGGCTGGTTGCTGCAGCCTCTGGTGTCAGCAGCATTCACTATGACTCAGAGCTTGCCTGGCTCAGGCTGAGCTTTGCTGAGCTCCAGTTCTGCTGACTGTTCTTATCTTCCCTTTCCTGGTTCTCCTCTGCAGAGCCAGGGACCTGCAGAAACAGAAACCAACCTTCAGGCTCCAGCCTGCCCTTCCTCTTGGCATGGCTATCCCCCTCCAGGCTGGCCCTGGGAGGAGGAAATACCTGGAGATTCTTTCTGTCCCCAGCACTTTCCTGGTAGGAACCTGGGGCGACTGCTGCGGGTGACCCTGCTCCAGATCCTGTGTCAGTGACACCCAGGCCACTCCTCTCTGGGGATGTAGCTGTTCAGGGTGTGCTGAATAAGCTCCCAGAAGCATTGAATGGTTCAGAAAAACAGTTCAGATCATTCAGAAAATGACACCACAGAACTGGCTCCCTGTTCTGGAGTTAGGGATGTCCATGTGCTGGGGAGGGACCACTGAGCACACACAGAGCACAGAAGTAGGATGACTGGCTATGCAAAGGCACACACCCTTGATAAATTCTGAGTTCTGATAGTGTCCCTAGTGAAAAATAGGAGCATTAAAAGGGCACTGACATTCCTTAAGGCCTGCTCCTCCAGCACTGCCCCGGGAGGCTCAGGCTGTGCCCTGGGGCGTGGGGCACGTGTGGCTCTGCCCCACACTGCTCTCTGTGTCTGCAGCCCTGGCTGTGACAGGTGGGTGGTGTTTCCAGGGCAGGCCAAAGGGAGGAGATATATTTAAACGCAGCAGATTATTAGGTAACAAAGTTAAGAGTGCCTTGGTACTGTGTATTCCTGGACCATCAGGGCCTTAAAATAGCACCAGGCCACCGGTCAGAAGTGCTGACCCTGTTTCTGTGTCCTCCTAGGGCAGGATTTACTGTTCTGTCCCATGGCTGCTGGTGTTGCTGTCGCTGTCTGGGTGGCATGGCCAGGGAACTGAGGTCCCTGCTCTCAGCACGAGGGCATGATGGCAGACAGAGTGGTGTGGGCAGGGTGGGATTCTTGGTCCCTTCGTGCCTGGCCTGTGGTTCAGACCCCTGCAGGGTTCTCAGAGCTGGTTCGCTCACTTGGTTTGTCTCATCCTCAGTCCCCTTGATAAGAGTGTCAAGAATGAGTGGAAATCATGCATAATTTTGGGGTGCACCTTTGGGTTCAGCTGTCCTCGTAACCCGAGGGGATGCCCTGAGCCTTGGCTTCTTTCTGTGTCTGGGCCTGCAGGAGTTGCTGTGCTGAGTGCGCTGCATGGGAAGGAATGAACCTCACGTGTGTCTGAGCACACGGTGTGCTGGTCACTCATCCCTGACATGTACCTGGGACTGAACGTGGGTGAACTTCCTTCATATGGGAAAACATAGAGCTCGAGGGGGTTTCTTTCAAAGGGTGTCTTTGGTTTGTATGCAAGGTGTGAGTACAAAGTGAGCAGGAGACAGGATTTTATCACCCAATGGAAGGGTTTCTATCCTAAGAGGTGACTCAGGGACCCTCCAGTCCTCTTACTGGGGAGGGGTTGGCAATGTGGATCCTTTCTGCCTGTGGATGAGTCAGACACAAAAGGACAGGGGCTCACTGGTGTCAGATTTTGGCTAAAAAAAATCCTTGAAATAAACTCTTTAGCTCAAGGGAGCTCAAGATTTGCAACACCAAAGGCCTTGCTGGCAGCTTGTCAGCAGCCCGAGGGCTGCACCTGCTTTCAGAGACATTTACATAAATATTTCTGATCAGTAAGGCGTGCTTTAACCTTGCTTCCCTGTTCTCCTGCATCCCCGAGGAAGGGACACTGCCGTTGTAGGAGTTTCGTGCCCACTCCTGCTCCCGCCTGGCAGCGCTGCCAGCGCAGCCCTTGGCTCTCCTGGCTGGATCCTCTGCTCTGCTGTGGCAGCGTCACCTCCAGCCACCAGTGCCGCCCAGGCAGGTCCCACTCCCCTCACCAGACCCCACCAGGGCTTCCCATTAACGGACTCCCTTGCTGCTCCCTCCTCTCCATCCCGGTGCAGTTTGAAGTCTGGGTGGAAGTTGTGTGGTCTGTGGTCCGGCGTGTGCCCGGAGCGCTGGTGCCACTCAGTCCCCGCCGCTCTCCCCGTGCCCAGCCGGGTGCCCGGAGCTGCCCCGGAGCTGCCCCGGAGCTGCAGCGTGGCCGGACACGCGCAGGGAACACTGTGAGTCAGCAGCTCCCCAGGGTTGGGTTTCCTCGTGTGCCCTGTGCCAGGGCCGGCGCGTTGGCTCTGGCTGCGAACCAGCAGCAAAGTGGAGCAAAAGATCTGCAGACAAAGGGCTTTTCTGTATTGGTTATTAATGTTGTTCATTTGAGCCACTCAGAAATTGTAGGTAGTTAAAATTTGTGTTTACATCAGGAGATTCCTGCTGGGGTTTTTGCCACCCTGCACTGCTTTGCTTCTTCCTTTAAGGAAATATTGATAATTACCCTGAAATATTTTGAGAAAATACAGAGCAATGCTGCTTTCAGCCTCAGCTGCTGCTTAAACATCCTGCCTCCTCTTTTGGAGTCAGTCAGATCTTTTGCTCACTTACCTCTACTTGTGCTGCAGGAGTTGAATTAAAACTTTGGATTTGAGTCTCGGGCAACCCTGGGAGGAGTGGTGTATGGATGTGAAATCCTTCCTGATCATGGAGTTTCATGGGTGCCTTTCCAAGTGCTGTGGGGTCAAGGACTGGGGCTGCAGCCCTGGTGCTGGAGCTCAGTCCAGGGGTGGTTTCTCCCCATGTGGTTGCTGGACAGTGTTTACCCAGTCAGATGGGTGCCTGACCCTGCTCATGGGCTCCTGAGGTGAGTGGGGCGTGTTTGGGCTGTTGCTGCAGCTGAACTTCAGGAAATCACGTCGACTGAATCTGGGGCAGTGTCACTGTGCAGTCACACGTACCAAAGGGCATTCAGAATCAGGAATAAGAGTTTTGTTCCCTTTATTCTCTCTGTAGCTTTTGCACTAGCACCCCTCAAAATTAAAAGGCAGGTAAGAAATTATCCCAGCAGTGGCAGGGCCCCTCAGGCGTGGTGAGGGCTGGGCAGCTCTGTGCCTGGGGGGGCCCTTTTCCCCTTGTTCTGCTTGTTGTGTTCAGTGCAGCTTCTTCTTGAAGATCACTGCGAGGTTGAACATAACCTGGTAATTCCAGGTTGCAGGATACGCTCTCTTCTATCAAATTTCCTAAATATACACCCCAGCTTCAGTGTTTCAGTTGAGCCCAAGCTTCTCCTGGGAACAGGCTCTGTTGGGATGTTTCTTGGAGCTTCCTCTTGATACTGGCAACTATATGAGAGGACACCCAACCATATGATCCTTCCTTGATGAAGTAAGGGTTTATTTTCCAAATATTTGTATATAACTTTGAAGAGGTTGGTGCAGCACTTTTAGTTGCGGCTGTCAGGAGCAGGATCTGCTGAGCCTCATGGACAGTGGGTTTGGAGATATTTGATTAAGGCTGTGTGATGTCTAGATGCCAGGGCCACTGGCGCCACAGGACTTGTATAAATAAATTTTCCTTGTACCATGTTCACGCAATTAAAGCCGGAGCCCCGGATCGCATTTGATGAGGTTTATTTTGCTAGTCAGGCCACACAGATTTCATTTACTTTGTATGGTGTTATAAAAACATATAGGAACGTACACACATCAAAGCCAAGTTTAGGAGCTTGAATAAAAGCCACAGCAGTAAGAGGTGCCCTGGCAGGTTTGTATCAGTGCAGTGTCCATTGAGCTGGGATTTACTCAGGGTAGTACAAAGCATGGGGTATTTTAATTTAAGGAGCCTGCCTTGTGTTGGTTCAAGGCTGCGGCTGGGGAAGGTCAGGGAAGCACCAGTGCTCACTGTGAGTGTTTCTCTTTCAGAGGAGAATGAGAAGCATGAGAAGCTCCGCCTGGAGAGGGAGCAGGAGCAGAAGAAGGCCAGCAAGGCCAGCGTGCCACGGGCCAACAGTGCCCTCTCCCCGGAGGAGCCCCGAAGCGAACTGCTGGTGCCCGTGTCCCCCCCGGCCCCGGTGCCCCCGCGCCCCCGCCCTGGCAGCCCCCATCTCAGTCATTCCCATCCCTGTTGTCACCAGTTCCCCCCAGCAAGCGGCCCAAACCGCCCTGTCCCCGCCGCTCGTGCAGCGCCACCAGCCCCTCGTAAGCACTCCCAGTGTCCCCAAGGAATCCTCGTCGGTGGCTCCGGTGATCCAGAGGCCGCCGGGCCCACATCTGCCGGATGGGAAAGCTGCCACCCCGCCGTCGGGCAGCCCCAAGCAGCTCCAGCATTACCCGGCGCCGGTCCTGGCCATCTCCCAGCACCACGTGGTCCCACAGCCCATCCAGCCCCTGCAGCACCCGGCAGCGCCCGCGCCCCTCGGCGCCCTGAAGCTGGCCCCGGCAGACGACCTGAAACCCATCGAGCTCAAGAAGAGAATTGGAGGGTGAGTGCACTGTGTGTGTGGAGGTGTCCAACAGGGACCAGGCAAAGATGGTACCAAAACCTGCATCACTCTGGGGCAGCTCCTGCTTGTCCAAAGCGTTGTCAGATCAGAAATACCGAGACCCGTGGATATCTGATGTCCGTTTGGATTGCTGAGAGCAGGGGTTTTCAACTTGATGGGATTTTATTTTCCTCCCTGACTCCACACTGTAATATTCTGTACCAGGACTTCTTTTTCCAAGCCAGAACGGTGTTAGGAAGCAAGTCCCAGCCCTGCCTGTCTGATCTCAGGTGGCATCTGGTGTTATGTTTGACAAAAGATCTCTGCTTGTACTGGTCAGGGAAATCACATGGCACTGCTGCTTGCAGGAGCTTTGTTGAAAACTGGGATGTGATCTGGGAGATGTCATTCCCAGGACAGGGATCATCTTAGCTGCTGTTTCAGTTTCTCAGTGCTGTAAGTGCTGAGAGCCTCCTGCTCACCCAGAATCCTGCAGCTGGAAGGGGCTGAAGGCTGTTTAATCTGCCCTCACCCTCAGACAGGACTTGTGGCTCTGATGTTGTTCCAGGGTAATGTTTATCTGACTTGTTCCTGAGGACTTTGGCTGGTGGTGACTCTGCCTTCTCCGTAGGTGGCTGTTTCCAGACCACAGCATCCCAATACTGTCTGGTATTACTGCTTGTGGAATGGGAGAACAAACCATTCCCTTCTTTGCAGCAGTTTTACCTGTTTCCCTTGGCCCTTTAGTTTTCCTGCAGGATAAGTGACCTGGATCTGTTCAGTCTTCCCTCCTGGGCTGTGCTGCCTGGGCCTGGGACTGTTCTGCAGCGGGGGGATGACTCCTGGCAGTGGTGTTGGAGATGGTGTGCAAGTCCCAGGGGGGCTGGAGGAGATGTAACGTGTAGTGGACATAAAAAGGGTTCACAGTGTCCGTTGGGATATAGAGATCCCAAAATGCATAGAAGGAAACAATGTAAGTAATGCAGATAAGAGTTTGTGAAGATAAAGGCTTTGGTAAAATGCCAGTGTGATTTCTCTGTGGAAAACTGGGATCTTGAGAGCCTGTGTGTAAAACACCCAGCTGTGGGAAAGGTCCATCAGCCTATGCTTTGATCAAACAACCCTGTCACTGCCCTTGTGTGGGTTCAGATGGCTGTGGAGCCAGTTTCTGCTGGCACGGGGGTACCAGGGCAGAACGAGTCTGAGAGGGGTGGCTGCAGATGCACCCACAAACTGCTCCTGTGCCATCACACTGAGCTTTGCTTCTGGGAGGCTGGGAGGGCTGTGCTCCCAGTGTGGAGCCCAGCTCACCACTGTGTCCCCCTAGAACTACTCCATTAGACATAAGCACAGAAAAGGTGTCTTTTTCAGCCTGTAAATGTTTCATGGGAAAATGCTGACAAATGTTTGTTTTCAAATACCTGACAGTTTATTGATTATGATTATCTCAATGTCCTGTATTTTCAGATAAAGGCAAATAATTACTTTGCACAGTGTATTGAAAATACTTGAAATCTACACGTCTGCTAATGTACCTAAACACCACTGTAGCTGAAAAACTGAGAACATTTATTTGTTTAGCTTTTCCTAAAAACACTCCTGATTTGGAGGATGGGGATGAACTCAAACCCCAAACCAGAAGCTCACTCTGGTTCTTCCTTGAGTGGTGACTGGAGGATTCCTGGATTGCTTCATTCCATGTTTATCCTCAGCTTTGTTGTTTCAGGCACAGTAAAAACCTGAAGCAGTTGGAAGTGTTTGCCCAGTATTGTACATTTGAATTTAAAACTGCATAAACCTTGTCCCACTGGAGCGTAGGTGTAGGTTACACCTGTTTGTACCTAGTGTGCATTATATGCACAATGTGTCCATCTAATGCACGTGTAAAGTATGTAGTTTATCTTGAAACAGCATAGGCAGAACTATATATGTGCCTAATGTTACACCAGTGATATCTGAACACCTCTGTTGCTTTTGAATCTTGACCTGTATCTCCTTGGCACACACACACTGCTGCAAGCACAGGTGCAATGCAGGAGTTTTCAACCTGACACTGAGCTGATCTTTGTTCTGTTTGGGTTACAGGGTTGGGACCAGGGAAGTACATAATAAATTGGAGAAGAACAGGTGCGTAGAAAGCCAGGGGTTTGGTTTTTTTAATTGTAATTCACGTTCTTTTTTTGGCCTATAGTCTGTCAATATTTGTTTGGCTTTGGCGGGGTTTTGTTTGTTGTTTGTTTGTTTTTAAACAAAGAACCTGAACAAAATTCTTAGTGGCTTTTACTGAATCTTGCAGCGTTGCTTTGCTTTCTTACAGCTCAGTTCTGCATTTCTGGCTTCCCAGTATGTTCTGTTTAACTGCACCACTGCGTCCCATCACCTGCAAAGCCCTCATCCCGCAAAGCAAACCCCCGTGTGCATAACAGTGTGACTCCTTTAAAGCAGTGAACCAAAATCAGGGTCAGTGCACAGTGTGAATACAAGAGGAAAACCAGTTCCTGACCCAAAACTCTTACAAGCCTGACTAGCTAAATCAGAAATATGGTGACAGTGGAAGCACAGGGAGATGGGATGTTTCATTTAAGGCTGCACAGTGTTCCTAACAAAGCTGGAATAGAATCCAGGCACACAGCCCTGTGGTGGCTGGGCTGGGCTGGGCTGGGGGTCTGCTATGCACAGGTGCAGGTGCTTTGCTGGATTAAGGCCCCAGTTAGGCTCTCCCCTATGTGGAATTGGTTTCTGGTGTGTGTCCCACGAGCTGACGACCCACCTGTGTTTTCTTTAGACGTGCACATTTGAAAGAGTGCTTTGAGACTTTAAAGCGCAACATCCCCAACGTAGATGACAAGAAGACCTCAAACCTCAGTGTCCTCAGGAGTGCCTTGCGATACATCCAGGTATGTGCAGTGCTCGGGGGCTCGGGCTGGGCTGGGCAGGGGCTGCAGCTCACCTGGGAGTGCAAAGGAAAACAGGAGAGACAGTCCCCTTCCTCCTCCTCCTCCCACAGGATGTGGTCATTTATAAACTCCAGGTTTCCAGAGCATTTGGATCTTCTAGGAACATTTGCTTCATGCAGTCTCCTTATTCTAGAAGTTCCAAATTAACCACAAAACATCCTTACCAGCAGTGGTGACACAGGGAGCAGATATTCAGATGATCATAGAGATCCAGGCTGAGTGAACTTCAGCTGCTACTTTTGGATTCAGGTGAATTTTAATCTGTATGATTTGGGGAGATTTTCTGTTTGCTTAACTAAAACAGTTGGATTTCCATGAAGGTTTGGTATGTCTCAAATATTTGATGAGATGGATATGGGAGTACAGGTCATTTGCTTGGAAGCAGGGAAGGCCTGGAATTTGGGGTTGCAGCATGAAGCTGCAGGTGGGTAGGGTACCAGGAGTGAGTCTGGGGGAAAGTACAGGTAAAATTCAGTTGTGTTTGCAGCTGGAGGGAAGTTAGTGTTTGTGTTTGCTTGTTTAATGTTTGCGAAAGTGGTTAATGGTAGCACAAAAGAAATTGTAGATGTCCTCTGTGAGTGTGAGTGAAATTAATAGCATGTAATGCAATTAAAATTTATCCGGAAACTGGAAGAGTTGCTGCATTTATGGTGCAAATGAAGAGAGCCAGTACACCTCATACTTTCTAACTAGAATAAAGGATGCTGAGGACTGATCACAATGGGCTTTTCCACAGTAAAATGTCGTCTCTTCCTCACTTTCTTCCCATTTTCCTTAGTCCCTCTCACACATCATTTCCCTCCGGTGTTCAGAAGTGCTGGACATTGATTACTTGCTTCAGCTTCACTTTGGAGAGTCAGTAATGCCTCAGAGTGAGATCAGCTCAGCCCTTCTCGTTAGTCTTCATCAGCCACTTCCCTCAGAGAGCCTTTGGCTGGGGCAAATTCTGATGGTACCTATCCACTGTTTGTGTTGCTCAAAAAGGTATTTTGGGGGGCTGTGGTTGAATTGCAGCCTAATGGGCATTAGAGCAGATCTGAGCCTTTCTTTGGATTTCGGCCGGCTGATGTTTGTGGGGATGAGCCTCCATCAGCAGTAAGGGAGCAGAGTGATCCCATCACTGCTCTCCAGAGCCAGGGTGTCAGGAGCTGTGTCTGGTGTCGTGGCTGACACCCTGGGAATGCTGATGCACGTGCAGACTTCTCTGTGAAGAGACTCTGCTCTGGCAGTGTTTTTACTCTGTGCTTTTGGGAAGCACCTTAAAATTCTGTTTGAGACTGTCAGTGGAGATGGCTGATCCTGCCTCTCCCTCCTCCCTGGCTCCCTCGTGCAGTGTTTGAGTCTCTGGTGTGGTGCAGTTCTGTGCTGCCTGCAGGCGTATGGACCAACAGCTCCGTAAATCGCTGGGAGTGAAACCCTCAGCACGTCCTGTTCGGGGGTGTAAGGTGCTTTTTGATGGTCCAGAAGGCATTCACAGATTTAGAACCACGTTTTGTTTCCTGTAAGTTTCTGCTCAGGTCTGTTTCAGTGCCGCCTTTGAATTGTTTTTCCCAGCATGGATCCATTCTGGGAATCAGGATGGCTGGGATCGGGTCTGTCGACCCGGCTGCTCTGGTGTGATTTCTCCCATGCTGTTGTGTGTCCCCACCATCTGGGACCGATGGAGGTCTTGGGGTGGTGTAATTGCAATGTGTTCAGTCAGTGGAGTGAAAATGCAGAGGTTGGGAGGGCTTATGCTCAGTATTCCCTCCTGGTGTGGGACTGTCTCGCCAGCGCGGGCTGTGTCTGCACGGCTCTGCTTTACCAGCTCTGCTGCCTGTGCACCACAGATGTTGTAGCTTGCAGGAGGAGCCTCTGCGGTGACGAGTCTGGGGTGTGCAGCACTGGGACAGGGCTGGCCGAGTCTGGGGTGTGCAGCACTGGGACAGGGCTGGCCGAGTCTGGGGTGTGCAGCACTGGGACA
>NW_021940796.1:592965-601087 GCF_001715985.3 Manacus vitellinus
CCCAGCCACTCTCCCTCCCCAGCGGCCAGTGCTCCTGTGCCAGTGTCCACCTCCACGTGTGCAGGGAGCACATGGCGAGTGCCAGCCCTGCCTGGCGTGGTGGGGCTGCCCTGGGCAGTGACATGGCCTGGCTGTGACGTTGTGCAACTGCTGCATCACCTCCTCCTCCTCTTGCCGGGCAGCCAGAGCCTCTCTGGCAGCTGCTTGCCTGAGCTCAGAGCAGCTGGGAGTATCCCAGGCAGCTGGGAGTATCCCAGGCAGCAGGGAGTATCCCGCGTGCAGTTTTCCCTGGCAGCACCTCTGTCACAGGATTCGGCTGTGCTAAAAACTTAAGCGCTGGGTTTTTTTATATATATTGGTTTTTTAATGCAGTTTGAAATTAGCTGTGATCTGTTTCAACAAAACTAACGTGCATCAGTGTGGGGATGGGCACTGATCGTATGCCAAGCTCCATTTGTTTCACTCACAGGCTCGGTGCTTCCCTTGAGAAGAGAACAGGGAAATTGTGCAAAGGAGATTTAAAACTAGAACCTTTTACTCCCAGGATAGTGAAGCAGTTTTTCACTAAAGGGAAAAATCCACCAAAAAACCCAAACCCGAATGAGCCTCGCAGGGGAGGAGCACAGTGCACCAGCCGAAGCTCAGTGCAGTGGCTGCTCCGTGCCCGTGGGCATTGTGGCAGTGCACTGATTGCTGCAGCCTCTCTTCCTACAAAATCCGTTTTCCCCGGTTCCAGCTGTAACTTCTTAGAAACAGGCGGTTTGTTTCCTTGGCTGGATTTAAATATTTGTATCTGCATCAAATCAGATAAGTCAGGAAGTTAAATTCCGAACTTCCCATGGAGCTGTCATTTTAATTTATCCTTGGACCTGGGCTTGTGCTCTGCAACAGTAAATTAGAATCTGCAATTAAACACACTGTTGCACAAAGGAAATGGGGCTGAACGCAGCTGGAAGTTAATAATCCCTTAGCTGGTGATTCAGCTTAAAGTCGTGTGGGCTGTTGTTCTGTGGCTCTGGCTGAGGGGGTTTCCCAGCGGGTCTGACAGCAGGGTGGGCTCCAGACGCCAGCACAAAGCCTCTGACCAAGCCCATTTGTTGCACGGACCACCTCAGCCCTTGTTCTTCACTCTCCTCCCCACAAAACTGGAGAGAAAATGCTGGAGACCTCTGAGGAGTCTGTAAGATGCATGGGGTGATTTGGCTAAAAGCACAGTGGGAATAAAATGCTGTTTGCTTTGAGAGAGCAGAGCCCTGTCCCCTTGGCTGTCCTGGAGCAGTGTCCCCTGGCAGAGCCCAGGCAGGACAGGCCTGTCCTCCTCAGAGAGCCCCACTGCAGAGGGACCAGCCCAGCCCAGCTGGCATCAGACACAGCTCACAGCCCGTGCAGCTGGGCCCTGATGTGATTCTCCTTGAAGGATTCCTTGCCCCCTAGGAAATGTTGTAATCATCATCTTGGGAAGCTAGTTGAAAAACCCTTAAGCAAGACTGCTCCTCTGTTCTCAAAATGTGCCTGTCACTGTGGTACCTGAGCACCCTCCAGTTCTGGGGGTTATTTTGTCTTGCACATTTAGTGTAACATGACATCCAGGTGATTTGCTCACCAGGTGACACCAGGTGACCCTGACATGAGGCAGCCCAGCCCAGCAGTCTCGGGTCATGCTGCAGGTCCTGCTTGTTGGCCAGTTTCCCCAGTATAACTCAAACACTGACTAAATAACAATGTGCTTCCAAAATCTGAGACACAGCTGAGCTTCTCAGGGTGTGCAAAAGGCAAAGAGCAAAATCCTTGGAAGGTGGTGAAGCGGGGCACCGTGTGTTCCAAACCCCTGTGTGGGCTGCTCGGTGTGGCAGAGGTGTTGGGAGGCTGCTGTGGTGACAGACATTGAGTCGTGGTCCCACAGAGCTGTGTTGGCTCTGGTTGTGAAATGGACTTTGCTTACAAATTCCCATAAGTCATCTGCCAGCCTTGTTTGTGATGTTAGAGACAGAATGTACCTGTGGTGAACTGAGAATTTATAGGATGGCCAGTTTGTCATTATTGCCTCGGGAAGGGGTAGGAAGGGTGGAATTTCTTTCTTCCCAAGGAGCTGGGGTTTGCCTTCCTGCTGATGGGATGAGTACTGGAGCAAGGCCGTGGACTGGCACGGGCTGAAAACCTGCCTCTGGGACCAGTCTTCCCAGGAATCATCCAGATAAATTTTTGATGCAAATCAGTCTTTTGATTTTTCTGGTTGGTTGCACTTAGAGAGATGTATAAATGAACAGCAAAGCCATTTAAAAGTCAGAAGGCTGCTTGTGCAAACAGTCTTGCTGCCACTTGAACTGCAGTCCAGCTGACCAGGGAAATATTTTACCAGAGTGAAGTAGTCTACATCTTCCTGATGGAAACCTGCCCTTTCCAAAGGCAGACAACTGGGCTGCAGCAGCCTCGCAGCTCCTTGCAGGTGATGGTAGCAGCCCCTGACAGTTTCTGTGGCCTGATTCCTTCCTCAGGAGCTAAAAAAAATGTTCAGGCTAAGAAATAGTCCTGGCATTCTGGACTCAAGGAAACGGACATCTCTCTAGATTCCAAGTAAATTGCTGCATTGTTCATTTTGGGGGAAGTGTGCCTGATTTCCTCCTCTGATTACAGATGTGGCTTCCTCAGCAGAGCTCTCTCCACCTGCCTGGGCCGTGGCCTCAGCTGACCTGTGGCTCTGTCACCACTGCCAGAATGATGGCATTTTCCTTGTCATGTGTAACTGCTCTGGGTTGAAGTTAAAGCAGGGTCTCAGATCATTGAGAAAATGGGTTCAGCAAACTCAAACAGTAAATGACAGAGCTGATGCCTGATCTCCTGCCCCTTGGGTAGAGGCCCCTTGGGAACTGATTTACCTGTGCTCACTGGTGCTGGCAGTTGTTTATGATGTTTAACTTGTTAATCCTCACCTCATCTCTTTTGGCTTCTCAAACTGCCTGAAGCAACATGTTGTGCACCTAAAAATGATGCAGTTGCCCATCCGTGCCAACAATAATCAACTTAATTGACTCCCTTTAGGGCAGAATGAATACAAAGTACTGTCCAAGGATGCCTAAGCAGTGCGTGTAAAAATCCTTTTTAAGCTGATCTCGTGGACTTGTGAACAGACCAGATACATTGGTTAAATTTTCCTGTTAATAACCACAGCATCTCTTCATCTTTTGGTTTGTTTTATTTCTCAGTCACTTCATCAGTGCCTGAGCACAGTAATTCATCTCTGTCTGCACATAGGTGACCAGAACAAGAGCAGTGGCAGTGCTTGAGTTGGGGTTTGAGTGTTGGTGGGTGCTGAAGGGCACTGCAGGATCCTGGTGCAGGAAGGTGCAGACACAAACCCACATGTCTGACGTCGATGTGGTTAAAGATCAGGTCTCATTTACATTCAGGCACTGTCATGGTTGGATTATTGATGAAAATGCATAAACCAAACTCTTCTGCTGAATCCAGTTAAGTTCCCCACCTTGAAGAGGGTGGCTGTAACTGTTATTCTTTACTATTATTCTTTATTCTGTGCCAACTATGAGGTGAATATACTCACCTTCTGCAAAACTTGTCTAGTAAGAGTTGGGTCCATCAGTACTGCCTCATGTGAGCAGCACTCACATGCCAAGCTGTGCTGCTTCATGGTGTTTACCTGACCTGATCCATTGATTATATCTTGTCTAATTAGCCTGAATCTCATTGCCAGTAATGAAGGCTTCCAGCATCCATAGGCTGTAGTCATGCAACATGTCATCTGTAGACTTCAGAAAGTGATGAGTAATAAGACCTTTAAAAAGCTATTGTTTAGTAACGTAAGGCAAGTTGGAGCGTGCTTAAAAATGGGAAACGGAATCCCCCTCTGTCCCTGCAGCTGCAGCAGGACCTCAGGGAGGCTCATCCAGGGAGCCATGGGGCGTTTTTATTTGCAGGATTGGTCACAAAACATGTCCTGCAGTAGTTCTTAAAAATGCCCAATGTTTTGACCTTGTTTTGGAAGATGTTTCTTAGCCTTTGCCAAGAGGGATGGTGATTTTCTTAATGCCTCACTCGTGACTCGTACACAAGAGTTTAGAAAGGGTTAATGGAGTTGTGAACCCATAGGTGTCTCTGTAATGGTCAGAGAATCCACACCTGTCCCACTGCTGTCATTTAAGTGGTAGTTTGAAGAAGCACTTGGGGTTATAAAAACCAAAACAACGTGTAAGTGGGGCACAGCACAGGGTTTAGAAATGCTGGTGTGTGGGAGCTGGTGGGGATTGTGTTTGGGGGCTGTTGCTTGTTCTGGTTGTCACCTGCAGTCAGAGCTGGCACAGGAGGGGAGAAAGGGCATGGCCCCTGAGTGGTGATAATTACAGCTTGATTGCACAGGCTGTTTTTATGTGTGACATTGCAGAAGTCACCTGCCTTTAAACTCACTGACGTCACAACTGTGTGGCTTGGGTTGGGGGTTTGCTTTTCACAGAGAGCCTGACTGGGACAAGGTCTGGGCTCCGTGGCACAACTGACAGGGCAGTTTGGGTTCCTGTTCTGGTCCGTAACAAAGGTGTGTGTTGATACTCTCTGAAGTTCCCGTGAATTAGTGCCCGACTGGAAACCCAAACAAACAGTTTTAAGGAAGCAGTGCACGGTGCACAGAGTGCAGCAGAGTTCAGCTGTGTTGTCCGAACTCTGCAGCTGTGGATGTTGTGGCAGCCAACATTGTCAGCTACAGAATAATCAGTGAGGGGGATTCTGACACTGTCATGCAGCAGCAGGAAGTTGGTGTCAGCTGAATCTCCCGTTGTCGTGTTGGTGTTACTCTGATGTGACAGGAATCCTGATACCACGTGCTCTGGAGAGTGTGGAAATATGAGTAAAATTTTTGCAAGGCTCCCTGTCCCAGTTGTTAGTTATAAAAAATTAATAGTGACTCTGATGCTGCCTGTGCCTTGGCCTTGCCCTGCCAGTTCTGTGGTTCCATCTGGACACTTCCCTGTGTGTGGCTGTAGTTGCTTTATTGTCCATTTCTCTGCACTGTTGGGCCTGGGCAGGCCATGGGGAGCTGGGTGACCTTGGGAAACAGCAAAGCTGCTTCTGCACAGGGTGGTAGTTAACACTGTAAACAAACCAGGAAAAAATGGATCAATTGGTTTCCAAATTTATTTTGCTTCTATCTGTCTTGCTCATGTTTTATGCCATTATGAGTTGAAATATCAATCTGAGGTTTAAAAGATCCCTTTCACCATGGGCTTTGTACTGTTCTCTTGAATCCCTCTTGGGGATACACTGCTCATCCAGGGACAGCCTGCGTGGTACCCAGAGGAGAAATCACAATCCCCATTTAATAATGAGGGTGTCAGGTAGGGACTGTTGGTCCTGTTGTGCTGAGACTCATCTTGATCTGAATAATGAGGCTGCTTAGGCCATCTGGAGACAGCATTTAGGGGAAATTATGTCTTTGAGAATTCTGGCTCTGATTGAAAGAGCTGGGTAGCTGGCAGGTGAGCTGTTGTCCTGTCCTGCCACCTCATGGGCAGGGACCTGATCATTCATTGTATTTGTACTTAGGGGAGCAGGAATGAGCTTCCTGAGGGTGATTGGGCAGTTTCCTGCAGCATTAGAAAGAACAACTTATATTTTGCCCCTCTTCCCAAAAGGCTGAGAGGACAGTGTCTCTGAAAGGATGGGTCTCACTCTGCACACACCCACAGAGCTGGCATTGCAGGTTGGGTGGGTTTGCACAGAGCTGTACCTTCAGAGCAGTGTGTGCTGATCAGAGCTCTGGGTCCCCAGCAGCTGCCACCTTCTTGTCCCTTCATGTTTAGGAATTTCACAGGACTTCACCTTTCTAAGGTAACCCCTCAGCCCAGTGGAGGAGCTTCAGCCTTGGGAGCCCCTCTGTGAGCAGTGGTGGCAGTCTGGGCACAGTGGGCACTGCAGCTGCTGTGCCCCAACCCGTCCAGCACAGAGGGCAGTTTGCACTCAGGGGCACAGCTTTGCCTCATGGTCTCACACAGGTGTTGGTTTATGTTTAACAGCTGGGCTTTGCATCCTCCCACTGCCACCGTGGCCGTGACAATGAGGGAGGTGGGTGGAGAGAAATCCTCTGGTGACCCAGATCTGCTCCATGGGCCGTGGGTGGAGCCACTGGGATGTGAATAACTGGCACTGACCTCCTTACACAGGTGGGGGAACTGGGAGGAGAAGTGGTGCAGGAGAATGGCACCTTCTCAGAGTCCCCAGGGCTCGGACCCGCTGCTGTGGTGTGGGGTGGTTCTCTTCTGCTGGGGAGGGTCGTTCTTCAGAGCCCGTGGCTGTTGGGACTGCCATCACCTGCCAGAACTGTGTTTTGGGAGGTGTCCTGCTCTCCTAGGAGAAATTCTCCCCTTGCTGCTCCCCGGGCACTGTTGGGGTGTGCAGCTCAGCTGTGCCTTGTGCCTGTGGGCTGAGCCAAAGGGCAGGAACACGAACAAAGGGAGTCGTGCCCAGGACCCATCCAAAACTCTGCCTTGGCTCCCATGAGGGCTGCTCAGAGGTGCCTCCAAGGAAAATACAGAAGCACAGTAGCAAATCAGTGTTGTGATAATGTGTCTGCACAGAAGTCTCCTCATCCCTGGCAGAGAAAACCCTGGCTGTGGCTCCAAGGCATAAAACTGCCTGTTGCCCTCTGGAGCTGATGTCCATGTGTCATCGTGGAAGGTTGGGAAGAGCTTCCAAATGCCCTGCATCCAGCAGTTGTGTCATTAATAATAATCCCTCCTTGAGATGCAGCACGCTTCATTTCTGTTTGTAGAAAATGATGACAGAGGCGTATTTCCCATAAATTATTTTAATTTTTAAATTTTTTTCATTTGAGTGCTGCGGAATTAAATTTGGAATTATTAATTCCAAATTCTTAATTCCCCAATTATTTTAATTTGTTTGGGATTGTTTTCTGAATAACAAACACCATGGTATTTCAGGGTCTTTGGAGCATCCAGAATCTGCTAGAATCATTAAAATTGTCTTGCTTGTTTCCTGCATGACAGAGACTGGTTAAAAAAAATAAAAATAAGAAAAGTAAAACACACAATCAAACTTAACACCAAGTCATTGCAAATCATACTTCAATTCTTTTTATTTGAATTTCCTCTATCCTTGGTAGTCATATTAAGGAATAGAACAGATCTGCTGAACTGCTGGCAGCCAGTGTGGGTCCAGTGACTGGCCTAGGCATGGCTCTGCTTCTCCCTGCTTTGTTGTATCGTGTGTTCCAGTTGGTTGCTGCCTTTCTTTTGTTGGTTATTTTTATTCTGAATTTATTCTTTATCTTCCTCGTTTGGATTCTTTCTCCCCTCTACCCCAGTGACTGTTTGTACTTTGTCCGGAGCGTGGTGCGTCAGGAGGCAGGTTCTACCAGGCCATGCAAACAGCCACATTCCAGCTCTAGTTCTGATCACAGATTATGGCCCAATGTCTCTTTTTATCAGGGGCCTGAAGTGCGTTTCTCAGAGTGAAATGATAAATGTAAATACCAACGCATGTTCTCATTTCCCGTGATCGCTCTGCTCCAGGCACATTTCCTGTTCTGGGAGGTATTTCTGTCTGGGTGTTCATCCCTGCCCTTGCCACCAGGTTGAGCAGTGGTGGGTGGTGCCCACCCTGCCCAGCCCCACTACCCTGGGACCTGCTGGCAGCGGGTGCAGCACCTGCAGCAGGTGATGTTCCCTGCACTGCCCGTGCCTGCGTGGGGTGAGCTCAGGTGTTCCCTGCACTGCCCATGCCTGCGTGGGGTGAGCTCCCCTCCCGGAACACAGCAGCTCCTTGGCTGAGCACATGGAACAGCCGGGTCACGAGGTCCTGGCAAACACCCCTGGCCCTGCTGCGGGTGCTGGGCGTTGTATGGGCAGGGAACGAGGAGCTGTGTTTCACCTTGCAGGCTTTGTTTTGGTTTTGGTGCTGGTGTGAAATTTGAGATCTTAGGAGGCTGAAACCAGGGCATGAACAGCAGGAGCCTGAAGTCCTTGTGTGCGCCTCCCCTCAGCACACAGACTGTCCCCTCTCCTGGTTCACTGGGGGCTGGTCACAGCGGGACCTCGCCCCGTTCCCCCAGTGCTGAGCACGGTCCCGCCATGACCTGGGGCTTTGGGCTGAGCCCCTC
>NW_021940796.1:601297-643995 GCF_001715985.3 Manacus vitellinus
CGGGGCGGTGACTGGCTCTGCGGTGCTGCCCCTGTGTCCAACCTGTGTTTTCCCATTGTCATGGTACCAGACCAGCACATCCGGCACTGCTGCGGGATCTCGGCTGGGAGAGCTAGCGGAGTGAAGCAGTTGCCATGGAAACCATGGCTTTGGTTCCTGTGGCAACCAGCCGGGGTTCCTCATGGCTGCTTCCTGCAGACCAAGGGGCTGGTTGGCATCAGCAGGAACAGGGGGCCAGGGGTCTGGGAGGTCTGCGGTGCAGGAGCGGGTCCTGTGCAGGCAAAGTCTGGCAGATGTGTCACCTTGGCAAGTGCAGGCAGTCGCTGCAGAGGGTGGGGACACCAGCCTGATGCCAGGGAAACTGGCTCCTGGTTTTCCCACTTTCCTGGGCTCCGCTCCATCACGGCAGGTCGGATGGGGTTGGGGTGAGTGCTTGTTGTAGGAACTCCACAGACAGTTTAGTACGATTCAAAACTGATAGAACCAGTGGCAAACCCCGAAGTCGTACAGGTGACTGTGGTCTCTTGGCAGCTGGGGCTGTTTGGGTTCCATTTGGGGCTGTGTGGGGATGGCCTGTTCCAGCATCCCTCTGGTCCTGATTGGAATGTTTGTGGAGTCAGGCTGGTGGATGCTCCTGCTGTGGATCTCCTGCACCGTGACAGTCCCTGCAAGGATAAGATCTTTTTCTTAGTGTTTAGATTTTTTCCCATTGCATATAGGAATCAAAGCTCCATGTGGCAGTGGAGAGCCTGCCTGGCTGGGTGTGGTCCGTGCTGGAGGTCCTGCAGGTGGGATGGCAGCTCAGGAACCCTCCTGGTCCAGCAGCTCCACTCTGTGGCACCAGCTGTGATCCCCAGAGCAAAGAGTTAAACAATCTGGCTTGAAATTGCAAATCACTCTCCTGATCGCTCATTGATGAGGGGTTTTCAGTCAGTCAATGCTGTGTAGGAAAAGGTAACAACTGAAATATGCTTTGGAAAAGCTCGTAATTGAAAGTGCATTCTTAAATTGCTAATATAATGTTTATGAGGGGAACTTTGTAATAAGGCCTTTTAAATTTCACTAATGCCAACCACAGGGCCAGCAGCATTCCTGGGGCAGGCACAGGAAGGCATTTAGAGGCATTATTTCCAGTCTTGACATAAGAGTGAGCCATTTAATTACAGACAGCTATAAAATGGAGAATTCTTTGCAGTGACAAATGACTGTTGCTGCACAGCGATAGCAGAAGTTGGTGTCTGGTTTGTTTACCAGGTAGTGCCAGGGAGAGGCACACAAGGACCAAATAGTGGCTCTGAAAGAGCTGGGCAAGTGAGCACAAAAGAGGGTAGTGGTACTGCTGGAATTGTGTCAGGCCTTCACTGTTGCTGCAGCCATCTGGTCTCTCTTCAACAATCCAGGTGGGTGAAGGCTGCCTGGGACCTGACAGGTACAGGAACAGAATCAGATACTCTTGGGGAGCAAAGGCAAACCCACTTGAGGATTTTAATTTGGTTGCTGGTGTTTAAATAAAAGATGAAGGGACTCACCACCACTGCCATTGTGTCCTTGTCTCCACTTCCATCTGCACATGGAGCAGCCCCTGCTCTGCCCAGCGTGGTGGTACCTGGCAGGGGAGGGTCAGGCCCTTGCTCTGCTGCAAAGGACTTGCTCTCAGCTTCAACTCAGAAGAACTGGAAATGTTCAGAGTAAAACACCAACTCTCTTCACCAGAGCCAGCAGCTCAGTTGCAGAACTTCCCAAGCATCGAAAGCCATGGATGGATTCACAGGAATATGAGGAAATCCATGATTTCTTCCTGGGGCAGCTCAGCTTCCCCCTCAACAGGGTCAGGGTTTACTGACTCTTTCAGGTGATGCTCGTGTGGAATGTTTAGAGGTGCGTAGAAGTGAAAAGTAAGAGTTCTGAAGTTGTAGCTTCTCTGCAGAGTAAGAGTTGCCTGGACAACCGGGGTTCCCAATTGCTTAACAGGAAAAAGAGAAATGTCACAATGATTGTGGCACAGCCGTGAGGAGGAGGGTCTGTGCTGGAGCCTGGTGCTTGCAGAGAGCAGTCTGGGGTGGGCTGGGCTCCTCTGCTCCACAGAACTGGCACTGCCGTGGTGCACGTGAGCTGTGCTCGGTCAGGTGTCACCCCCTGCCCTGTGCCAGCAGCACAGAGCTGCCAGGGGCACGCCTGGCCTTCCTCGGGCTCCCGGGGCCAGCCCGGCCTCGCCACTCCAGAGAAGTGGGAAAACACAAATGCAGGTAACTTAGGTGACCTTTCCACCATGAAGAAACAGGGTCAGTATTTCATGAGCCAGGTTAAGCGTGTGTCCTTCAGGATCTTAGCAGGCAGCTTAAGTGTCATCCCAGGTGCCAGCACCAGACCTGACCCCTCACCATGGCCCTTCCTGGTGGCTGTGGAGGCAGGTTGGACAGCAGCTCCTGGCCTGCAGCTGCTCCAGGTCTCTCTGCCTTAATGAAGTTTCACACCTTGTAGGACAGGTGGTCGGGCATTTGTAAGAATTCCTTTTATCAAAATGTAACTCTCAATGATTGTGTTGTTTGTAGTTTCTGGGACCCCTCTGCCCATTTCAGCACTAATGTTATGTGCCCTTTCTGTTGGAAAATCCCAAAGGCTTGTGTCTCAGAAAACGATGTGTGATTACTTCTTATTTCAAAGCTACTGTGTTTGTGTTGCATAGGATCCATGGTGATGGTGCTGACAGAAATTCTTGTTTTAGAAAAAACATCCTGGGGGTCAGTGGGTGTCTCTAAAGGTGTTTGTTGTGGTCGGTGACCACAGTCCCAATGAGCAAAGTTTGGCTGTCGCTGTGGACTTTACAGACTGATGGGAAATCCTGGCACCTGATGTGGGCAGGATGATTTGCAGAAGATAATCTGTCATGAGGGAAATGCCAGAGAGCGTCTGTTCCCGGGGCTGCCGGTCAGAGGGACACGGGAGACGCTCAGCCACCCTCTTCCATACTGGCTGCAGTGGGAAGAAATACAAAGGCAGGAGGGTCTCTGCTCCATGTCCCTCAGTGAGTGCCCATTTCTGCAGAGAGGCCAGGGCCATTCCTACTCCCAGACTCAGCTCCCAGTGCAGGCACACACCCAGTCCCTGTGGAGCTGGGAAGGGGCTGCATCCACGTGTACCTGCAGAGAGCAGGGCAGTGCTCGGAGGGAGCTGCAGGAGGGGCAGGAAGGCTCTGGTTAATCACACCCAGTTCATTATTAGGCCAGAGCAGCTCAGCCTGGAGATCCGTCTTTACCAAGTGAGCCCCAGTGAATTGCATCCCAGAATAGTTTTTGAAAGATTACTGGTGCCAGCAGGGATTCCAGCCCATCTGCTCCTCCAGCCTCCCTGGCAGCTCCCCTTGGAGAGCTCCCAGCCGGGAGTGAGCCCTGGGAGGAGGGAGGGGCAGCTGGGAGCCAGTGCCTGCTCAGGGCTGGGGCTGCCCCTGCTGAGGGAGGCAGAGCCCGTGGGGCCAGGCTTGGACCAGAGCCACATCCCAATGCCTGTGGAGTGCCTGGAGAGCAACAGAGTGAGCTCCCTGGCTCTGTTTGCTGGGAGACTCCTCCTGGTGCTTCCTAAGGGTTTGCCTGCCTTCCCAGTAATTAAAAGTTTATAACTAATTACCAGCTGCCCTGCTCATATCTCGTAGTTATGCTTTCCCCATGCTGGGAGTCTCCTCTCGCAGCAGGGAGTGAAGCCAAATCTGATCTGCTTGAATATGCGTGTGCTGTGCCCGCTGCAGGCTGCGGGGGTTCTGTGCTCACTCCTCCTGGAGAGCTGTTCCTGTTCTGTCCTCCTGTGCCCTGCAGCTGTGGGGAGATGCTGCAGAGTGGGGTTGGGCTCATGTCTGCACCGCAGGTTTAGCCTCAGCCTTTCTCCTACCTGCCTCTTTCCCGATGACACAGTGAGGGGGAAGACATTCAGACAAGTTATCTTCTTGCATATTTAAACCTGAGCAGGAGTGTGCACTTTCCTCATTGCTCCATGTCCCACCCACACCCCTTTCCCAGGGGATCAGAGCACATGAGTGTTTTCTGGGTCAGGCAAAACGCTTTGGCTGCACTTGGTTGGAAAAGAGACTTTAAAACTAGTCTGTGGATTTGGGCCTCAGCCATGTGGGAATCTCTGGGCTACAGGTCAGGGCTGGTGCAGACCCAGGACACTGGGAGTCCCCGTCCCCCCTTCCCTGCCATCCCTATGACCCCTCCCTGTGGTGGGCTGCAGGTCTGCTGGGCTTGCCCAGGACAGGACTGTGTGAGTTGGCTTCTGCTGCTTGCTTTGGTTTGGAAGGCAGCATGAGGGAGAGAACTGCCCCCTTTGCCTGAAAACCCTCTGTTTTGAGGGGCTTTTAGCTGAGCTGAAGGCAGCCAGGCGGGAGGCAGAGGAACTGTCTCTATTGACACACCTGCAGTGGTTGTGCCCTGCTAACACACTTTGCTTGGCTGTTTTAAAAATACTTCCTTTATTGTTATTACCAGGACAAAGGTAGTGACAGGAGCTGCCCTAGTCTGTGTGTCAGCTTAGGCTGCATTAAAGGTCTGGCTGAACAGGCTTTAAAGTCCTTCCCAGCAACCTTCTGATCTACAACGTCAGCAGAACCACTGAAAGGCATGAGGTCACGTTCTGATTGCACTTGTCCTGGAGAACCTTAGATAGAAATAAAGAGCACGTGTTCAGAAGACTGTGAGCCTGGTCCTCTGCCAACTGTGGGGTTTGCTTTTGAGCTCAGTGCTTGCCAGCAGTGAGGGAACAGGAGCATCTGTGCAGGCTCTGCGTGGCTGGTATTTTCAGGAGCGTGTGTGGGATTTGAATTCCCAGTGGTGAAACTTAACTTCTGAAAATGGACAGTCTCTATGTGGTTTTACAGATTTCACTTATTTTGTCTGTTTTATGCATACAGTCAGTGCTGCCCTGGGCTGGGGGCTGGTTCTCTGTGCTGTGACTGTGCAGTGCCACACCGCTGGCTGAACTCACCAACGTACTTTGGTGAAGACAAACTGTTGCTTTCTGCTGCCTTCTCCATGGCTGATCCCCCTCCAGTCTGTGTGGTTTATATTTCCCAGAAGTACTGTGGGGCATCTCTCTGTACTGTGCTGACTGACGAGCAGCTCCCCTGCCGACAGACACTTCCAGTGCATTAGCAGGAAAGGAGAACATACACAGTTCCTTTGTGTCTGACCTCAGGATTTCTCTGTGATGCAAGGGGTTGTTGGCTCTTCACCATCTCTCCTAGGTCAGGAGCTCTTGGTGTGATGTGTGTTGCTCAGAAGCTCATCATTTGCTTTTCCTTTCCTTCTAAGTGTTTCAGTTTTTGAGGCTCATCAGTTTTCCCTCAGCAGGCGGAAAGCATTTGGCCAGAGCAACCCCTCAGGTGCCAGCTCTTGTCCTCTTTCTGCCTGAATTTGGCAGGTGTAAATGTAGCTGGACACGTTTTACACCAGCATAACTGGCAGTGTAAGAAGATTAGCTGTGGACGTGGGAGTGACCGGGTTAGCGTAGACTACTCTTGTCTTTGTTCATGTTATATTTCTTTTTCTTCCTGCTGTTTTTAGACTTTAAAGAGGAAGGAAAAAGAATATGAACATGAGATGGAGCGGCTGGCGAGAGAGAAGATCGCTACCCAGCAGCGACTGGCAGAGCTGAAGAACGAGTTGAGCCAGTGGATGGACATCTTGGAGATTGACAGAATTGTTCGACAGACAGTTCAGCCAGAGGATGACCAGGCATCTACCTCGACAGCATCAGGTACCCATAGTTTTTCTCTCCTTGTAATCACCACGGAAGGTCACTGACACAGTTACGTAGGGATGGTGGGGATCTTCCTTTGGCAGCGTCAGGGTTTCTTTGCATTCAGAATAAAGTAAAAGGCTTTCGAGTGTTGCTAATGATTGATATTGGTTAATAACACATTGCTGCTCGTGTGAAGTAAAACTGAAATTTGTGCATCAATGTCAGGTAGATACAAAGTGCAGGTTTGCACTTCCGACCTGCCACTTCCTCACGTGGAGAAGATTTCCTTTTACACAGCTTTGCAGCCCTGCTCATTAGAAGTGGACATCCTGATGTATTTGTGTGGATATGGGAGGGTGTTCAGCACATAGAGAAGAAGGATTTGGTACCAGAGCACTTAAACAACTTAAGGAGCCTTCATGTTGCATGAGAAGGATTCATAGTGAAGATGAAATGACGCTAATGGATATCTGCCGTGCAGTTCCCAGTGAGAAGTTCTGTGAGATAGGAGAGTGCATGCTTTCCTCCACACCAGGGATCTGCAGCAGGAGGAGTAGGCAGTCTGTGGATGTAGAGCTTTGCAGAGATGTGGAGGCTGTAGCGCTGCGGAACCGTTCACAGCAGCTCCTTCAAACCAGCATTTGCTCTTGGCCCTGCAGGCACATGATACCATGGGTTCCAGGAAGGGAAAATCTGAGGTTTCTGGTTTGTTCAGGCTTGTTTTCAGGATTATCACCTCTGAACACACAGACAGGCTCCATGTGTAGGCTGGTGGAAGTCAGGAGTAGCAGGGCTTTGTCGTTAGGAGCATTGGCCGTTCCCTGTGCAGTGGCCTGTGCTGAAAGCCACCGTGTCAAGTTGCTGCAAACCAGAGCTTGTGAAGGGGAATTATCTTCCCTGGTTCCTGCTGCTTCTGTATCTTCTGGGATTTTTATTCTCTGCAGCATGGCTGGCTCTAGAGCAGGCAGTGCAGGGTGTTTGTGCTGGCTCTGCAGGGCCAGCATGTTCCTGCTTTGCTTCATTAGTTCCTTCACTGGACAAAAGTCCATTTCCCAGAACTACATGAGGGACTTGCTACCATACTTCTCTATTGCTGTTTCCTTCTTGCTCTGGGAGCAGAAAGGGTGGTGCCAATCAGTGGAACAACTGGTCAAGAAAGGAAATCCTGTTCCTCTTCCCAGAAGGAGCCACTTCAGCCCAGACAGAGGTCAGCCAGGTGTTTTCTGTCAGCCTCTACTCACGGTGGTCCCCGTGCCTGCCCAGTGAGACCTCTTGGCCTGTTGGGAGCACTGCACTCTAGCTGGAGCTTGGGGCTGTCGTGCCTGCTTGGCTCCAGGTCCTTGGCCCACAGCAGTGAGAAGAGGCCATGCCATGCTGTGCCATTGTGCTGCCCTTTAGGGAGGCTTGTTGGTCCAGTTCATGCTCTGCTTGCTTTTTTATGGGAGTTTCCTCTCGTGTTTTCCAGAGGGTGAAGACAACATCGATGAAGACATGGAAGATGACAGGCCAGTGAACTCATTACCAAAACTTACCCAGCGCCAGCACCCAGAGCTGCTGAAAGCTGTCCCCCCGAATGCTGCTCCCCCCCTGCCCGCAGTCCTGCCCCCTCACCTCTCCATCCAGCAGAAGCCCCACGCCCAGCCCCCCCTGCAGACACAGGCACTGGTCCCGCCGCAGGCGATCGTCCCTGCACAGACTCACATCGTGGCGGCCTCGACCGTGCAATCGACTGTTATCGCCCACACGGCCACCACCCACGCCTCGGTCATCCAGACTGTCAACCACGTGATTCAGGGGCCACAGACCAAGCACATTGCTCACATTGCACCTTCCACGTCCAGCCCCGTGCAACTCACCACTGCTGCTCAGCCCATCGGCCACATCACTGTGCACCCCGCCACCATCAACCACATGGCCCACCTGGGCCCGCAGCTGCCCCTCTACCCGCAGCCCGTGGCCGTCAGCCAGCCCGTCGTGAGCCACATCGCTCACACCATCTCGCACCAGCAAGTGAACGGCACGGCGAGCCTGGCCCAGCCGGCGGTGATGGCCAAGCCGGCCGTGGGCACCCAGGTCGTGCATCACCCGCAGCTGGTGGGGCAGACGGTCCTGAACCCCGTGACTATGGTGACCATGCCCTCGTTCCCGGTGAGCACGCTGAAGCTGGCCTAGAGGGGACGGGCCGACGGCCAGGTCTTTGGTGGGAACCTTTCCTGAGGAAACTCCATACATTCCAACCACGTCCGGCTCGGCAGGAGGGAGGCACAGGAATGCCGGGCCGGGCTGGGCCGGGCTGGGCTGGGCTGGGCTCAGCTGCCCAGGGCCCGGCCTGTGCCCAGTGCCCAGTGCCCAGCCTGGGGACAGTGCCCAGCCTGGGGACAGTGCCCAGCCTGGGGACAGTGCCCAGCCTGGGGACAGTGCCCAGCCTGGGGACAGTGCCCAGCCTGGGGACAGTGCCCAGCCTGCCAACGGGACGGGGACGGGGCTGCTCCGCACTCGGATTGGCTGATCTGAGAAACTGCAGAGACAGTTGTTCATGGTGATTTTTTTTCCTTTTATGTGTAATGAGTGAACTATGGATATGATGTTCTTAAGACTTTAATTTTGCCCTCTTATGTGTTGCTTCTTTGTAGAATAAAAATTGCTGATCTCTTTATCGAGACATTGCGTAGAATGGGAAAAAAAATCATAGAAGTCTATATTTATATATATGTGTGTATGTGTGTGTATATATATGTACATACATATATATATAAATATAACATTTGAAGGCCTTTTGTAAGGTTGATTATTTTGCAGGATTATGAGACAAAATTCATTTTTGGAGGAAGAAGATAGAGTGTCCTCTCTAAACAAGAAACTTTAAGATAGATGGTTTGGTGGACCAGGGTACCTCTATAGTGACAAAAAAACCCCAACAACAAACCACAAGTCAAACCATTTTAAAGGTATTTCCCATCAATATATTACATTTCAAAAACCATCTAAAATCACTGTGACTTGTTATGGCATTTTAAGGAAATTCTCTGTCCTGTCTAATAA
Source organism: Manacus vitellinus (assembly GCF_001715985.3). Taxonomy (NCBI): domain Eukaryota; kingdom Metazoa; phylum Chordata; class Aves; order Passeriformes; family Pipridae; genus Manacus; species Manacus vitellinus. The sequence continues at coordinate 610,070 of NW_021940796.1, forward strand.
AAGGAAAAAGAATACACAACCGAATTTCATTTGTTGCCGTTTTATAAATGACTTGATTTTTATAGCTATGTCAAAAAAACCCTGTTTTTTATTATTTTAGTGGTTGACAGTGCTTTGTTTGGATGTTTTGGGGGGTTTTGGGTTTTGTCTGGCTTGGTTTGCTGATGCAGTAATTGATTTTGCAGATCTCTGTGCACGGCACAGCCCTGGTCGGGGTCTCTCCTGCCAGTCCAAGCCCCCCAGGTTTCTCGGGTTCGTTGTTGGGCAGAGGCAGATACTTTGTGCTGGCAGCTTGCTGGGTGTTCCTGTGGCCTGGTGGGTGGAACCTGGGACAGGAAGACCAAGAGAAATGTCGTGGATTTGCTGTGTGGGTTAATGTTGTTTGTTAGTTTGTTCTGACCTGACCACACTTTGCTGTTGTGGTCAGTGGGTTCAGAAAGGGATAAATGGGGATGTGGTTCCCTTCCAGAGCGCAGGCAGCTTTGGCAGCTTTGTTCCTTTTTGGGGGGTAAACAATCTCTCCTTGTGCAGGATAAGGGTTTGCTGCAGGAGATCAGTGTGAGAGCTCGTGCCTGACAGTGAGATGTGCACCAAAGAACCCTCGTCCTTTGGGACCCTCCTGTTGCCCCTTCCTGGTGATGGGGCAAGACCTCTCTGAGGTCAGTGGCAAATCCTGTGGAGCCAGGAGAGGAGGAATGCTCTGCTGGTACCTGCCAACCTGCTTGGGAGGCTGCTTAGGATGTGTTTTGTTGCTGGCTGAATGTTCTGGTCCTTGCACCGTGTGTGTAGTCACTGCTGTGAATGATCTCCATTCTGTCTTCCTCTCTTTTTAAAGTAAGTGTTCCACAGTCCTTTCTGCAGGCAAAATTCCTGCTGTAGCCAGTGACTGTTCTCCTTGGGACAGGATGGGAGGGTGGTCCCAGCATCTGCCCAGGAGCTTTGGGAGGGGAGGAGGTAAGGAGGGCTGAGCCCTCACACCTCACTGTGCTGCCTGCAGTGTGTGGGTGAGGTCCTCTCTAGGAAAGCAGGACCCATAGTCTGCCCAAAGACATGTTGACTCCAGCAGCACTTTTGCCTTGTTGAGGACTGGTGTGAAAGGGGTTAAAGTGAGAACACTTGCCTGTTCCATACCGTCCCTGGTTGAAACTGGTCTGGAGGCAGGAGAAATGACTGCAGAGGTCAGGGGTCATTGTGCCTTCTGAGCAGGTCTGGCTGGGAATTGCGTGACCTCTGTTTGTGAAGCCCCAGTTGCTCCACAGTTACCTCTTGTTTTATTTTTTTCTTGCATCCTTGAGTCCAGGAAGCTCTTAGCTGTGCTGCCAGCACAGCTCCTGCAGAATGGACGAATCTTAAAGGATTTCTTATCCTGAAACCACATCTAAGCAGATGATTTGTTCTCATTCCAGTGCACTGTTAACACTGGGAGGTTCCCGCAGTCGCCAGGGTTTGGTCATCCCTTGTCTGTGCAGGTGCTTTCCCACAGAGGCTGTTGTGTGCCAATATTTGGAAGGTGAGTGTTGGGTATCGGGGCAGTTGCTCCTCATCAGAAACTCAAGACAGTGTTTGCAGCAGAGTCATCTCCCTTCTCAGGGGACTGTGTGGCTTTGCCTTCTGCAGTGGTGTTGGGAGTGAGGACATGCCTTTCTGCCTTTCTTTACTGACATCACAAAATAACAAAATCTCGTTACTGAATGGGAAGGAGCGGGATTGGGAACAGGGCTGAGTGCAGGAGTTGGCTGAGAGCCCCAGGGAGATGAGCTTTCTGCTGAGTGATGGAATGGCCTGTGCTGCAGGGACAGGGGGTGCTGCTGAACCTCATCTCCTGCTCCCTTGTGGTTTAGAGGGAGGAGTGGCCCTGCCCAGCCCAACCCAGCCCAGTCCTGCATCTGGGCCAGTTTTTCTCTCCATTTGGAGTTGTGCCATGCTGTGTGTCTGATCCCCTTCATGGGTGTTGAGCTCCCCTTCAGGAGCAGCCTGTCCCCCTTGGTCAGCTGCTTTGGATGTCTTGGGTCCTCCCATTCTCATCTGCCTTTTTCAGGGCTACCAGAAACATTTCTTTGGGGTTTTTGTCTTTTTTTTTTTTTAAAGTCAGCAAACTTCTTTCTCTTCTCTGTGAAAAAGAGCAGCCACAACCCTTCCTTTCCCCACCTCTCTCATTCCTGCTCAGAAAATTCAGATTTACACTGATGCTCTTAGAAGTCCTGTTCAGTACTGTATGACAAGGGGCACTTAAAGAATGTCTCTCCTCCTTTGATATATGTTTTCCCTATGGAGAAAGCTATATATAAATATATATGTACACTTGGGGATTCAGAAGATCTAATTTGTCCCCCCAAAAAATCAATAAATACAAAGTTTAGAAGAAATCTTTTCTGTTGTTGAATAATGTTAGTTTTTTGTAACCATACTATAGAAACAATAGAAAATGGGTTTTCTACATAGTAGTTTGAGAGGATTTTCTGTTCTGTCATGCCTGGCTTGGAGCCTGTTGGTCAGTGGAGACCAGGGCAGGTGCCCTTGCAGCCCACGCACTCCCCACGCTTTGTGTCCCACTGCCAACAGCCAAAATGTGGTCAGGAGCTGGGGCTGTGCTTGGAGCTCAGCTGGCACAGCCAGGTGTGTTGGAGGGTGAGCAGACCTGTGCAAGCAGAACCCCTCAGGTGACTGAGGTGACAGAGGGAACTCTCTGTGCTGCCCCAGCTGGGAGCAGCTGCGGGAGCCCCACGGCTGCCAAAGCCACTTTCCATCTCACCTCCCAAGGAACTGTGGGCAGAGGGGAATGAACCCAAACTACTACTTGAAAATGTTCTTGAAAAGAGCTCTTAATGCTGACACTTTAGATACAGGAATGTATTCCTGACGTCACCAAGAACAATTAGCCAGAACTGTGTAGTTTAGCTTAGGAAGGGAAATGACCCCATTTCCCACGTTCTTTCAGTCACTTGAGTGGGGTCTGAGAAGCAGCAGGTTGTGTGTCCCTGGGGGCACAGGGGGAAGGGGGCAGCTGGTGGCACATTGGGCAATCAGGGCTGGAGCCAAACTGCTGCTGTCGGGCCTTTTTCTGCACATGTATGTGTGTGTGAGTGTCCGTGTGTCTGTCCGTGCTGGGGCTGAGTGCTGGGTGTTGAAGGCCAGAAGGGCTCTGGTGTCACCACTGGGCTCCTGGCCAGTGGCATGGTCGGGTTTTGGTTTCTTGGGCAGAGCTGGACAGAGGGGATGGCCCTTGCAGAGGCTTCTGCTCTCTGGCAGTGGCATGTGGTGTGTCCGGGGAGGAGCATTTCTCATCTCACAAATGGGGCCAGCCTGGGCTGCTGCTGCTGTTGGGCTCCTTGTCTCCTTTTCTTTGTTTAACTTCAAAGTGGCCTTCTGTAACAAAAGAACAAAAGAAACAAAAAAATGCCTTTGGTTGGTTTAGGTGAGGTGAGGTGTCGGTGTCGGTGTGGTTGTCCGTGCGCACGCCTGGTAGATTCCTGTAGACATGCAATGCAAGGCTTATCGTGTCTGGTTTTTGTGTGTGGCCTGTGTCTCCTTGGACTGGTTTGCATCCTGAGGAAGTTTTTTGCATTTAAACAAAAAGAGTGGGAACTGTTGGGGGTTGGGTGGGTATGAGGGGCCCCCATGTGCCAGGGGCAGGGGAGGTGTCCTTGCCTGGTGCTTGTTTGGCCCCTTTGCTTCCTGTGACGCGTGGAGTGTCCCCAGCGGGGTGAGTGGCCTCGGCCAGATGAGCCAGGTGACCTCTGCTCACCTGAGCAGGACGTTGTCTCGGCCTGGCATTTAGGCACTTCCTTAATTAGCTTAATTAGATAAGTGGCTGCCCTGAGCTGGGACTTGGCTGCTGTACAGCTCTTGGAACTGGTGTGGAGGTGAGCTCTGAGTACTTGCAGGTGAGGCTCCTCCAAGACTTGGCATCTGTTTCTTTCTGAACAGTTATTATTTTGATTCTAAAAACTGTTGGGATGAGGAGAGGAAAAAGTTCATACTTATGGCCTGGTTTCCATTCCTTGTTACCATTTTGGACAGATTAAAATGGTTTATATCACTGTCTTTAGGTTATTTCCTTCCTGAGTCAAACATCAGTTATTAGGAGCGGAAGGAAAATGCTCTGTGGATAGAGTCAGTCATGGCTTCTTTCTGTCCCAGTTATACAGAATTTCATAATCCAAATTTGAACTATTAAAATACCAGCCCGAGCCCAGCACTGGGTGGGCACAGTCTTGGCAAAGGTTGTGTTTGGCTTTTCCCACGCCAGCTCACTCCTCACCCGGGGCTGCTGAACAGCAAAGGAAGGCCCTGGTGGCATCCATCCTGTGCCAGTGGCACAGGGACAGGGCTGTTCTGTGCTGGGGTTTGCTGGCAACTGGCCATGGGATGCCATTGTGCTCCTCATCAGGACTGCATGGCTGGTCCTGCTGTAGCTCTGAATGGGGCCTGTTTTTCACCCCTTTCCTTGTGCTGTGAAGAGGAATTTGAGTATGAAGGAGCACAGGTGTGGGATGCAGAGCCACCAGGGCTGGGGATGGTGGCTCACCTCTGTCAGGTCTTGCTGTCAGGGAAGTGTCCCAGCCCCTCTCTGTGCTGGGATTTTCCCTGGCTGGCTGGCAGGAACGTCCTCCCGTCTGTGTTGCTGTGGCAGGCACGGGCTGTGCTGGCAGTGCTGCTGCTCTGTGCTGGCCAGAGGGACCCCAGTGTGCTGCCAGTGAGATCCCAGTGTGCTGCCAGCGGGATCCCACTGCCAATGCCTTACAGATACGCCTTAACAACCTGAGCCAAAAGTGTGGGGGTGCTTGACAGAGTGAGAAATCAGGGACTGACTGCACCATCCAACGATTTATTGGTGTCTGGTCAGGCCTCCAGCCTGGGCATTGCTGGGTGAGGAGCCATGGTGGGAGTGGGTCCCCCCACTCTGTCACTGCATGTGACCTCCCTCCCTCCTGGCTAAAGCATTTATTTATTTATTTTCTCCTGCTGCGCTCCCGCGTTAGGAATGTGTCACTGGAGCTGCTGATTGTGAGCCCAGTTGCTGCCATTGCTGGCCCAGAGCCCCGTCCCTCCCCTGCCCCTCACAGGAGCCCCAGTGTCGTGCTCACCTGGGCAGGTGCAGTCTGTGTTTACAGTGAGGACGTGTCACTGTGTTACCAATTTACTGACTGAATATTGACAAACTAGACTGTAAAGATTTTTATGTGTTTGGATACATCTGCTATGTGAAAAAGCAACTAATTTTGTACATATTGTATTTTTACTATTCAGCTGTACAATACTGGCTCTTCATGCTCCAGAATTTAGGTATCCAACATGAATGATATCCATGTAATAAGCACTTGCCTGAAATAAATATAAAACTAAAATAAACATGCACTGAAATCCGAAACAGGATTCTGCATTTGCCTCCCTGTGCTTTGCATGCAGATGCACACCTTGTTTGTAATTTCCCAAGAGCAAAGCCTTCCCTCCCTCTGGAGCCATCGCTGCCACTCCAGGTGTGTGTCACTGATCCATGGGCTGGAGCTCCAGGGGTGTGTCTGGATCAGGCTGGGGGGAAGCAAATCTTTGCAGCCTCTGGAACCTGTAAAAACTTGGGAAATTGTGCCCAGACACCTGCCCTTCTCCTGCTGAGCCAGGAGGACTCGGGCCCAGCTGGAGCCCATCCCAGCCCTGCCGTGGGGTCCCTGCAGAGCCCTGAACACCCGTCAGAGCAGCGTCGTGCCCGTGGCTGTCAGGTGAGGCTCCCTCCCCCTGGGGACTGTGCTGGGCACCCACCACCACAGTGGGACTGTCCCAGCCCCCGTGGGCAGCCAGGCCCTGGTTGGGGTGTCCGTTCTCCGCGGTGGGTGGGGGATCTGGGGGCCAGGGATGGGCTGTGCAGCTGCACTGTAACTGCTCTCTCCTGCAGATGCTGAAGGTGGAGTCCCAGGTTTTCCCAGTCCCTTGTCTCCAGGACATGGATGCGGTGCCTGGTCAGCCAGAGCAGGGTAAGTCAAACCCTCCCGGTGGCACTGGGGGGTAGCAGGTCAGGGGGTGGGGTGGGGGGGCTAGGGTTGGTCCCCCCGGGTGGGCTCACCTGTGGGGCAGAGGGGTGGGGAGGGGGCAGGACCACCACGGGTCTAAACAGCTTTAAAAGCTACTGAGACTTTGCAAAGGGAACAGTGGGGGACAGTAAGAAGGAAGAATGTTCTGTAGACAGGAGCCAGCAGTAACCCCAGCTGTGGTGCCCGTGTCCCCTGCCCACCCCAGTCACACCATGCAGACAGGTGAAGGCAGAGGACACAAAGGCACTGGAAGATTATTTAGGCCAACTTGTCTTTGGATGCACTTCATAAAGGGCTGATCCTCGTTTATAGGGATAAATACCTGATTAGCAGCTGTAACGAGCAGTGGCTGAGGGATGGCTGCACCCACCCTGCATTTGTTGGGCTTTTTTTATACAGGAATGGGGAAACACTCCATTATTCCCCAGGGACCCACCTCCAGGCAGAGCTATCCAGCCTAAAAAAGAAAAAATAAAAACTGAAAAATTGCTGCAAAAACTGCCAGTAGCAGCAAAGCAGGCAGGTGAGGCTGAGGGACTGTCCCTGCTGCAGAGACACAGGAGGAGGAGCTTAAGAGGTTTGACGGGGGACTGGCAGTGATGGAGGATGTTCTCTCCTGGCAGCCCAGCAGCTCAGCTGGATTCAGTGCAGCTGCAGCACAATCAGGCCTAAAACTGCAGGGTGGAACTTTTTAACACTTGCAGTAGGGCTGGTTCTGCCCCTGGGCTGGGGTGCCTCAGGCTTGGCTGGTGCTGGTGGGTGCTGTGTGTCACTTAAAGCTGCCCTTAAAGTCATCCAAGGGACCTCAGGAGTCCACTTGGTGGTGACCTACTTGCTGCCTTTAGCACTACAGCCCATGCAGCTCGTCAGAGAAATGGTAATTACATCTCTCCCTCTCTTCCCAGCCTTGTTCTTAGGACTCCCTGTTCTGTCGCTGAAATCACCTTGGGGGAGAGCAGTGCTTCCAAAGAGCTCCACCAGGATGCCTTGATGATAAGTATTTATTCATATGTTACATTTAAACATAAATAATTGAGCGATAAAGAGAATAGTCTGCTCCCAACAAAAATAAATAATACACAACATTGATAAAATCCAATCAAACAGAATGTTGTAACAAATACCGTGAAGTTGCAGACTGGGTTTGTGTGAAACAGCTGTACAGAACATTCCCAACGTACCAAAGGAAAATAGTGCAGTTTTATCTGTACATCCATCACTCCTCAGGCTCTGGGAGTTGGAGGTTTTCTCACTCTTGACAAACACTATTTCAGTTTTCAGGTGAACAGACTGAATCCTTCAGCCACACCTGAAGCGTGGTCGGGGCCGTGGTTGGGCACAGCTGGAGCTCAGGGAGGCTCAGCCCCACCACAGACCCTCAGGACCTTCTCCTGCTGTGACTCCCAGGGTGGTGCCCGGGGGGTTCTGCCCTGCAGCCTCAGCAGTGCCTGGCACAGAGCCCTGACCACGTGCCCGGCCCTGGAGGCGTCTGCCAACACCAGTGAGGGGGCCTTGGGCTGGGGGTTCTTCACCTTCCCCTCACATTCTGCAAGACCAGTTTAAGGGAGGCCTTGGCTACTGAGCTCAGCACTGGGGCTCCGTTTTTTCCTTTGCAGACCATTATTGACCATTTTCAGGTCCAGCAGAGCACAAGGGTGCCCCCAGCTCGGGTAGCCACCAGAGCAGGGTTACTGGAGCAAATCCTTCCCATCGATATTTGAATCATCAAACAATAATTTTAATCCCTACCCCCCTTTTTGCTAAAATCTGATTTTTAAAAGCTCCTGTGAGCAGGTGTAAGTCATGTAAACTGAGCAACCTGGCCTGGAGAAGGTGTCCCTGCCCATGGCAGGGGGTTTGACTGGGACCAGCCCAAACCATGCCATGAAGAGCACAGAGTTGCTCATGGAAACACAGCTGTGTAACTGGATAAAAAAAAAAAAACAACCAAAAAAAACAAAACAAAAAAGCAGAAACACAAAAATTCAGATTCAAAGTCGTGCTTATTTTTTTTTTCAAAGGTTCTAATGGCAAAGGGGGGAACACTTTGGAATACTTGAAGTGCTTAAGCTAAGTCCCAAGTTCTGGGAGCAGGGTCACATACATCCATGGAACCTGCAGCAAGAACCTGCTCCCTCCCTCTGGCTGACCAGGATACACTTTCACTTGGCAACAACATGCAGCTGGGGAGGGAGGCAGAGCACAGGTGAACTGTACAGTGTGATGAAGAGGAGGCCCCAGAGCCAGGACCTGCTCCCTGGGCAGGAGGCCCAGCAGGAGGGACGGGCACAGACCATCCAGGGCACATGGACAGTGGGACAGCTCCACCCCAGCACAGGGCTGGCACAGCATCAGAGCCCCTTCACCTGGCAAGGGTCATCCTGCTCATGGACACCAGCACCTGGTTTGTGTTCGCAGAATCCCATGGAGATTCCTCCCAGAAAGCTCTGCAGAGCAGGGAGGAAGAGGAGGAGGAGGAGGAGGAGGAGTGTGCAGTAAGTGATCTGGAGGAGGCTCTGTACCATGGGAGCTGAATCCATGGCTCTGCACAGCACAGAGCAGGAGCTGCCAACGTGAGCAGGGACCTGTCTGTGGGCTGAACCTGCTCACCTGAACAACAGGAGGCAGGTCCTGGCAGCTGGAAATGGTGGCACGGTCAGTTTGCAAAGCCATGAAGACTGAGCAGTGTGAGCCAGTCAGCCAAGGCTAAACTGGTGTTTTAGCTAATGAGCTCATCACTGCTCCCATGAACTGTTATTTAGTTTAAGGTCATTCTCCCAGCTAGGAATCTTATCGACTTCAATACAAACTGAAATGTTTTAGCAACATGAGCTCAGACACATTCTCATCCATGTTCAAGGCAAAGACAGTGAGTCCAGGACCATGCTCCTCCCAGGACCCAATTCAACACCTGTGACACTGGATCCAGCCCTGCCTCCATGGAAGCTCCTGGCAGAGCACAAGACGTGCATCCAGGCCTTAAAGGTGCAGTAAGTCAAAATAAAAATGTTCCAGAATGTCAGATCCCCGCTCTTAACATCACAGAGATGTAGATAGATGTCTTGTGGAGAGGGAAACAGAGAATGCAAAAAGATTTTGTCTAGAAATACAAAGTGGGTGTAACAAGGACTATCAAACACCAACCTCATCTGGTGAAGGGAAAGTTCTGGTTTTAAAAGTCTGTTACAAATCTCCTCTCTATTTATTACATTACATGGAAGATGCAATTAAAACACCATTTGGAATTACAGTGCAAGGAATGCTCCCTCTGATGGCTCACAGGGACATCTGTCCACGGTCACTTGTTCTCAATCAGAGTCTGCACTTTGTAGACCAGGTCTCTCGCTATCCTCAGGATCTCTGCAGCATCGTGGTGCTCAGCCATTTCTGCAACACACACACAGACACTCTGAGCTGGCAGCAGCACAACCCTCCTGCCCCGGCACTGAGAGTTGTGTAGCATTAACATTAATTAATTAGCATAATGAGAAACAACCACAAAGCATTGTAGGGGGTTGGGAGAGTTTAAGAGAAGAAGTGGATGAATCCCTGGTGTTGCAGGTCCTGGCACAGAGATCTGATCCCTCCAGTGTCAGTTCTCTCCCTGCAGAAATCCCAGTGCCCCGTGCCCGGCCTGGGAGTGAGGAACAGGGAGCTGAGGAATGTACAGCTGCACTCAACGGGATCAGGGCACCTCTCCAGGCAGGACTATTGCTGGGGTGGCTGGGACTCAGATGATAAAGGCAAGTAAGAAGGGCTGTGTGTCCCTGGAGCAAGGGCCAGAGTTCCACGTGCAGACATGGCCACTGCAGTGGTCACAAAGCAGTTCTCGACAGCCCTGAATCCTCAGCTCCACAATAAACATTTCATTCAGCTTAAGGAAGTACTGGGGGGGGGGCGTTTGGGGGGGATTTTGAGGAAAGCTTTGGAATAAGAGTGGCTGAGGCAAAAACAAAACCAAATTTGGGGCTTCTGCAACAGATGGCTGAAAGGCACAGCACTGATAATACAGTAAATTACTGTGATTACACAATTGTTTCCAAACCTTTGAAAAGGTTTAGAAACCCTAATAGGAAGCCCTGGTTTAGGACCAACTTCCCTTCTCAGCCAGGAAGAGACCTTGCTCTGGCAGAACATTTCCTGCTCTGGCAGTGGATGGTGGCTGCTCCGGCAGGGAACCACCCATGGAAGTGGCTTGGGATGTTCTCCATGAACAGTTGTTCACATGTTCCAGCTTCAGCAGGGTCAAGCCCTGCGAACACAAACCACTCTGGCAAGCCTAAAACCCTGGAGAGACTTTACAAAAAAATGAAGCAACGTTTCAGCACCTCCTGTGAAGCCAAGAGTGAAGAGTCATCACAGCAAAACTTCTGAACAGAAATTGTGAATTTTTTTTTGTGGTAAAAATCCCCACTGCCACTGAAGAAGCGACCACCAGCCATGGCCCAGGTAGGTCTGAAAACACTGGTGTTTGTGTCAAGGCAGAGCTTCAGGAAGCACAGGAACACTTGGGCTCATCATTTACCCAAAGGAGTGAGAGATTCAGAGCTTAAAATGAGCAGGGGCTTGTCACAACAGCAAGAATGCACCATGACAGTCTGAGAAAGGGAGAAGGAGCAAAGGCTTGTTATTTTTTATCAAAATGGCTCTTACCATTAAAAAACTTGATGATATCAGTGAAGTCCATGTTGTTATCACGGATAATCTCTCGATAAACTTCCACAAGTGCTAAGGCAATGAAAAGGACAAAATGTTCTGAAGAGATGTGCTTTGCTGCCCAAATAACTTCCCACACTGTAAATACATCCTCGTACAACAATTCTGAATGGGAATAAACATTACAAGAGCATCTGATTATTCACACTGACCATGGTCCCCTCTCTCACTAATTTCTACAGGCCTCAGGCAGACAGAATAGACCCTATGACTCCTCCTGCTCCTCTCCCCCCTCCTCCAGCCAACTCCTGGCACTAATGCACATAAGGCACAGAACTGGGTTAAAAGTACAAATCCCAAAGCCTGGAGGTGTGGTGGTGCAGAGCCAAGCCCAGAAAGGTGCCTGAACCACAGTGACCGTGTGAGAGCAGCCCAGGAGCTCTCCTGGGTTACAGGCTGCAGGTGTCAATGTGTATCCAGGGCTGTCAGCACTAACACTCTGCTGGAGTGTGCCTGTGCAGGGATCATGGGATCCAAGGGTGCTCCCACAGGATACAGAGCACCTCACTCAAAGTACAACAGCTCTTGAGCTACAGCTGAGCTGCTCCTTTTCATCACGAGGATTAGACAGGAGGTATCAAAGCTTACAGAGCAGTGGGATCACCTTGGGATCACCTTGAGCAAACAGGCATTTGCATTGGGCAGAAACGTGGCTTTAATCACATCATCAGGAATTTTCAGCACCCCTTTCTAAGCCTGGACTCCATTCCAGTGCTGTTTCATCCCAGAGCTGCATTAGCTTTCCTGGCTACAAACTCCCCTGTGATCCCAGCTGTCACTCACCACCCCAACAGACACTCACACCAAAACCCAGAGCTGTTACAGTTCTATACAACTCTAAATTACAGGCACAGAACATTATTACCTCTTTTAAAGTCAAGCAGGAACCAGCGATAGCAGAAGTAAAAGTGAGTGTAATCTCCATTTTGGTGCATCAGTTCAAAAAGCTCTGAGTCCAGAATCTAGAATGGAAAACATCAGCTGTCAGGATCTGGTCTGAAAGTAGCCAAGGTCAGAGGTGCTGGAGTCTGGTTAAAACTCCTGCCCTGCTCCTCATGCCCTGCTCTGTGGTCAGAACAGCTGCTGGCACAGGCACAGCCTGTTCCTGAGTGTGCCAACCTGTGACTGGGGTGCCTGGGCAGGGCTGAGGTGAGGAGTCCCTGCTGTGCACAGATGGGGTGACAAAGTCAATCCTCACCATCACTTTAAAGGTCCAAGCAGCAACATGAAGATCCTACAGATTTTCAACAAATGCCAAACTTTCATCTCCCCCTCCCCACTTCTCTCTGGCTGTAACTCTGCAAACCCATTTACCACAACTCTCCTCCTCCCCAGCTCTGAAGTCCTAGATGGAATCCCAGTCACTGGAGCTCCTGGCCTTCACCATGGCATCAGGTGAGTCCCGAGCCTCTGCCACAGCCTTGTCCTCTTTCAAAAACAATCCAACCACTCACCTGGATCAGGGAGCGCATGTTGGCAAAGTGTGTGTCCATAGCACCTCCATTGGGAAAGTTCTGGCTCATCCTCTTCATCAGGTGGCTGAAGCAGCTGTAGGCCAGCTGATCTGCAGGGACAACACAGACACTCAGTGCTGCAGGGACTTGAACCAAAATAACAAACTGCAGGGCCTGGGAAAAACAGGATCTTCCCCTTTGCTGTTCCCTAATCCCAGGATTTAGATGAAACAGAGGTTGGTACCTGACTCTGGACCATTTTTACTCATTAAGTTTCAAAGAACCCAGCCTGCAGTTGACTTTTCAGCTTCAGCAACTGCCAGAACACAGTAATTTTACTAAATTGAGTAATATTTAATCTGGAAGTCAGTAAGTGAACAGGGCAGCCCCAAGATACTAATGTCAGCCATCTCAACAACAGCCACAGGTGGAGAAAAGACAAAACAGAGAAAACAGCCCTGGTTAAGGCAGAAACTCCTTCTGAAACAGCATTTCTAAGGGAAGACCTCACTAAGGATACCAACATGTCCCAAAGGAAAAGCCTTCCTACCATTGTCAAGGATAACCATCAAAGGAGCCAGGAGGTCACACATGCCTTGGACGTAACCAACTTCTAGGTGCTCCCAGACATAGCTGTGGAAAGAAGAAATCCTTGTATTGAAGGATGATTCTATATGTGAGATCAAATCCTAAGGAGCTGCTGAACATGTGAGTCTCAGAATTTTCTGACAGCTCCATCCCAGAGCATTTCACAGCCCTTTACTGTTTGCTGCCTCGATAGAGAGGTCAACCCTCACACACACAGGTTGCATCTCAGTGGATTGGGAAAAAACAGCTGACAAAGCCTCAACAGTCTATGGAAAAAGCCCAGATTTGTTAAAGGTACCTGGGCTTTTGCATTTTTTTTTCTTTTTTCCACTAAGTGGAATTTTGCTCTCTTTTCTGACTGCTAAAGTCTATGACACTTTCTGCTTTAAGGGTGTGTAGCTGAACCACCTTCACTGCAATCTGTACTCCCAGAAGGGAAAACAACTTTCTGTTGTTTCCAGCTGCTGTCAGTGGTCAGACAGTGGTTTGACTTTGGTTGGATTTGTAGAGCTGGGCTTTCTGTCTACTTACACACGTCCCTTAGCACTGTATGGATCTGGGCACAGTTACTGTCACCTTCACAGCACACCCTCAGAGCATGGATGTATTATCCTGGTCAGGAGAAACCCAAACCTCTTAGGACATTCAGAGGATAGTTCTCTAAAACAGGGTCTGGGGAGAATCTTCTCAAGCTTGCATTCCAGACTTGGACCTGTGCTCTAAGCTGCCATTCCTCCTTACAAGTTCTTTTAAGTTCATTAGTGAAAATTTTTGTAGACTGTTATTTGCATATTATTCTAGTTTATAGATTAGTTTATGGATTGTGACATAAATGTGAAAGTGGTGGGTTTCCAAGTTCATTACCTGCACATGACATTTCGGAGCTTCTCCAGGTTCTCGGCAGTAAAATACCAGTAATTCCGGTCACATCTCTGCACATCTTTATCAATTCTGTGCAAATTTAAGGCAACAGTGTCCAATAACTCTATCTGGAAAAGAGAAGTTTTAGTTAGATCTGCTGAGTTTAGAGCACTCTCAGGACTTTGTGCAGATTTGCTCTGAGAATCACCAAACCAAAACCAGTACAATTACACTCTGGGCAGATGAGGACATCAAAATGCTCGATTACTGTCAAAAATGCCAAGTAAAACACATTTGTTTTCACTGAAAAATGTGCCAAGCCTGTCCTACTTCCAGATGGTTATATCCAGCTAAACAACTTCAGCAGAGAGAGGCAAAGACTGAGCTGCTAATCTGTTGACTGCAACAGTAATAGAGGTGGTGGCATCTTGAATATAGATTTAAGTTGTGGTTCAGTTTGATTAAATGTGGGGTTTAGCTTGAATTAAATGACACTGGAATCTTACAACTGGTGTGTTGTCCACACCCACAGCCCCTGGAAAATTTTAATTGCTAGAAATGTGCTACTTGTTTGTCTTGCCCTCCCACTTAAAAAATGACAAATTTTTCTTGCTGTCTTATTTCAAATCTAGCTCAAAATCCAGATGAAAAGATTTGGATGCAAAAACCCTCAGTTATCATCCCACCAGCTGTAGTTCTAGTTGGGCATTGTCTCTCATTAAATCCTATCTGAAAAAGTACAAGTCTTTGCTAAAAAAGCAATTCTGTGCAGAGAGATGTTGGTACTGCAGTTGTGACTTACTGTGTAGGATGCAGCACAGACAGAAGCCACATCCATTAAATAATCCACCTGGGAACACAGCTGCTCTTCTGAGACAGAGTCTTGGGACTGCAGCACCACTGCCTTGGCTCTCTGCACCCGTGGTGTGCCGGGGTCAGTCCTCCCCACCTCAGCACTGCCTTCTTCTTCAGCCCCTTCCTCGAAGGAGCCGCTCTGCCCGTCGTCAATGCTGGACAGGATGCCCGAGGCCACCGAGTAGTTCCTGGAGGACGGGAGCCCCGAGTCGGGGGAGTCGAACTCCACGGCCGCGGGCGCGGGCGTGTCGGGCGGCACCGCCGGGAACGGGGGCTCGTCCTGCCCTTTGGGCTCCCGCTCCACTGAGTCCGTTTCATCCACAGATATGAACACCTGGGACATGCAAAACCAAAAACACGCTCTCAGAGTAGCCATCGTTTGCTCTGTGCTGGACTTGACTGAGGGTCCTGCAAGGGAGAGACCTGCGGAGCTAATCCTCTGTGAGAGAGGGTGAACCTGAAAGCCCCTTAGGCAGGTCCTGCTTAAGAACAGCTACAGCCTTCCCAAAATTCCAACCTAGCCTTCACTCTATCCTAGAGGCGCTACAGCTCCAATCTCTGCACAGGATCCAGGCTGATGGAGCTGTGCTAACCTCCATCTCTGCTTCCCAGGGCTGCACCTCTGCGAATGCCCAGTGCTGCCCACAGCAGATGGTGAGTGGGAAGGGAGTACCTACATCGTTGCTGATGGTGGAGTCCCTGTGGATGAGCCGCTGGACGTGGCTGTCGATGCTGCTGCCCGACGAGAACTTGGCCAGCGTGGCCGAGTGCGACTCCTTCTCTCGCTGCTTCACAACGACCTCGCAGGCCTTCCACTCTGCCATCACCTTCTGGTACTGCAGAGCGATGTCTGCGTCCACCTGCAGGCACACAGACACGTCCTGAGGTGCTGCTCCCCTGGAGAGAAGGCATCAGCACCGGGAGGAAGCCAGGAGGGAGAGGTCTAAGGCAAGTGCTGCACTGTGTATGGCCAGACCCACCTGCACTGGTCCCACAGTAATAAAACACATCTTTGCTTTCAGTGGCTTTCTCTATTGAAAGACAGACACAGAAACTCCCCTAGAGCTATTAAGGGACATGCAGTAATTTTATTACTCTGTCACTTGTCAAGAGCTGAAGAGAAACCACAATTGTGAGATGGCTCCAGGCTCTGGACTCTGCTGGTTGAGCTGCTACCCAAGTGTTCATGCTAAGAGCTGCAGGCTATTTGTCACTTGAGGTAGCTGTCGAGTCATAAATCATAAAATACAACAGTTAGTGGAGGGCTGGAGAACAGCCATGTCTGGGAGCGCCCCAGATACTGATGGACAACTGCAAAAATACCATCAGAAGGCAAAGATGATAAATCACCTGTGATGACTTCAGTTAAGGACATGAGGAGTTCCCTGTACATGCAGGTGTTATGACTGTCATTCATTTAACAGACTCTTACATTCAGTGTAAGCTTCAGTCCCCACAGCCCATTCCTTTGAGAAGTCAGTTATTACTGTTGTTCAATACTGGTGTTGAGTAGCTCCTTAGAATTCCAGGTAAGTTTAGAGCATCCCTGTGTTAGTATGGTACAAACACAGGGAGGAAAATCTTCTATAGCAGCCTGAATTCTGCAGATCAGATCTTTTCTATCTTGCATCATCTCTTTATGAATTTACTGTAATTCCTGTCATACAAACAGGCTCCATTATTTATGTCTTCTTGCCAAATCTGCTGTGTTCCAGCTGTACACATGCCCTTTGGAGATGGAGCTAGCATCCTTGAGATATGGCTTCACATCTCCCACTCTGCATCTGGGCCCTTTTTTCAGTTCTCATGAGCTAGGGCAACCAGCAGGGCTCACTCACTGCCCTCTGTGGTTTCTGGGGTACTGCATCTTCTTCAGATGCTGGTGGCATGGAAGGGCAGGAATTTGCTCAGCAGAACAGTACTGATGTACACACTGCAGCCAGAAAATCTATATAAACATCTGCAAAGATGACTGGATTCAGGGAGGAGAATCTGGACTGTGACCCAGTTTGAACAGTGAAGGGGTATATTTCTCCATCTGTGTTCAGAACTGGTTTATAAAGATTAGTGGGAGGAAAACAACTCAAATTGCCATAGCAATGTTTAGCAAGAAGAGAGCTGTTTATAAAGTGGCCCCTGTTTGCAAGACAGCTGATTTGCCCATGGCAAGGCTCGAGGTCAGGCTGCTCTTCTGCTCTGGAGGTGCTCACAGGGATATAAACTATCCCTTGGCATATAAAGTACTTGGGAGTTAGCAAATGCCAAATGTTTTGATATATAAACTACTCCTTATCAATTTAATCCAGAACAGGATAAGCTACTGCATGAGTGCTACCTCCCTGGTAATAACACTAACTGAAAAGCAGATTAATGTGTTAATTATATTCCAGGGCAAACCTCATTACTGTTCTATCCAGTTCAGCCAATATTTGGGTGATGTCAGGGCAAAGCAATGTTTTACCAACACACAGTCCAGCCCTTCCCCACAGGCCTGGGTCCTGCTGCAGTCCCGTGGCTCTGCAGGGGAGCATATCACTTTCTCTCCTTCAGGGAGTAAGTGCAACAAGTGACAGCACTCAGCAAAGGAGAAAGGTGCTGTTGCTATAAACAGATTAGCAAAGGGAGATGGTGTAACTGAGAGGTGGGCAAACTGTGGTTTCACTAGTGGAAACGATACACTTCATGCCAGGTTTCAGATGGCAGAATAAGGCTGAGACATAACCTGGGCAGTTATTCATGACCAGTGTTAGCAGCAGCATGGGAGATGTTAAAAAGAAGAGTGTGGCATCTGAAGTCACATCGTGTGTTTTACAGGGGCACATATTTAAGTCTAACAAAAGCATAATGAACTTACAAACCAAACCTTCTTCTGGGTATTTTTGGTCTCTGGACAGTAACTCCAGAGGGTCCATCTGGGCTGTTCTCAGCTCCAGCAGAAGTCCACATATGCAGATGCAGTAACTCAGTTAACACACCATATAAGAGAGAGATGAGTCAAGTTCCTATCCAAGTGTCAATGTCTCCCCATTTTCTAAGTGACAGATTTGTGAATGTGCTCAGGACAAGTGCCCTGAGCCACAGGCAGAGCTGAATGCAGGTTGCCTGACTTCAAGAAAGAACTCCCATCTAGTGACTTTCAGACATAACAGCATGGTATCACAATCCCTCTGCTAACATGGGTTACCTGTGTTTTCAGCAGCATTTTTCCCTTGGGAATATTTAACAGTAACAAAGACCAACCCTTGCTATTCAGAAAACAAAACCTACTCTCTGCAAAGGTGATTCCCATTCCCGGGAAGCTGTGCTTACCTGGTCCATCTCTTTCTTGGCCATCCCGAATTTGTAGTGACCCAACAAGAACGGCCACACTTCCTTCCGAATCTCGTGCTGCACCCCGCCATAGTAAACTCTCCTCAGTAATTCCAGTTCCTTGTAGTTCTACAGCAGCCAGGAGAAAGAGGTGTTGAAGGCAATATATCTGTATTTTCCTCAGGCACACTCAAAGACACTTCACACCAAGTACACAGACAGTGAAATACAGGCAGGGCACTAGACAGATTATGCAGCTTGATTCAAGCCTTAGCTCAAATCCAGTGAAACATCCCATGAAAATAATCTAACTTGGAATAGACTGGAGTCATCATGAGATCAGTTGCTTTGAAGTTAATTCAGATCTTTGCCATCATCAGAGAAGCAAAGGAGAGAAGAGATTTTAAGAATCAACTCATTCTTACAAGACAGAGAAGTGGCCCTGTGGAGGGCAGAAAACACCTCTAATATTTCTTGGGGCCCATTCCAAGTGCTTCCATGCCCAGGGCAGTTGTGTATGGAGCTGAACACAAAGGTGTTGTGTTACTGACCTTCTTGTCCTTCTGGTACTTGCTCCAGACCTCCTTGGTGAGGCCCCCGGCGGCGCTGCAGGGCCGGTCTGGGGGGACGATGCTGTGGTTCACCAGGGCCGAGAGGTGAGTCCGCACCGTCGACAAGTGCCGGCAGTGGGCCAGCCCTGGGGGAATGGTCATCTGTGAGCAGTGCCCAGCCCCTGGGACAGTAAACCTGCCACCAACATCCTGTGTGAACTGAACACTGCACGGTGTCACAGCCAGGAATTACAACAGAGCCCAAGATTAAACAGATCTTACACAGACCAGTAAAATCCAAGGAGCCCGTTACGCTGCCGTGGCAAACTACATTCTGTCTGCACATCCCTTCACCCACTGCCATCTGCAGAACCCACAAGATACTGGCATTATGAAGCTGTGACACTGGAGTCACATCCACCCTACTGCCTGGAGCTTTTCTGACTCACAGCAATGAAGTTGGGGTGGGGCTGCTTTCTAAACCAAACATCCCATGTTGTTTAG
This sequence comes from Manacus vitellinus, assembly GCF_001715985.3. Lineage (NCBI taxonomy): Eukaryota > Metazoa > Chordata > Aves > Passeriformes > Pipridae > Manacus > Manacus vitellinus. The sequence goes on from NW_021940796.1 coordinate 628,937, forward strand.
ATAAGCATAAAGATACAAGAAGCTTCACTCACATCCATAAAAGGCTCTGGAAATTATCTGCCTCTTCATGCTTTCACACAACATCTTTAGTGGAGTTCTGTGGAGAGACATCAACAGGACAATGGCAGGTTGTGAGGAGAGAGAGCATCAGGAATTTCATGCTGATCCCTATGTCCTACACATAGCAATTCTTTCTCTGCACCAAGATTTATTTAGTTAAAGGACACAATAATAACAAATTCCACTTTTTAAAGCATTTTCCCCACCAACATTTTGGCCCCAAACAGATTCCCCTGGCACATGCAGCCACTGCTGCAGGTACACTGTAAAGGTCCACATCAAATGAGGCAAACTGTTGTCCTTCGTTGTAATTGTTAATGACTTGTTACAGGTAATGCTTCCAGAGCTGAAGTTGTTACACTAGACAAAAGAACTAGATGCAATTTTTCTATCAAAATGCAACTGGAGAGTAGATTAATAGGTTAGTTCTATAAATTAAATTTATTGCTTTTAGGTCCATCTTTTCACGTTAGAAACTACTTGAAAATTGTTACTCTGGTGCTGCAACCACTAAAACCTTCCTGGTTTTACCTGTGGCATGCACACAGTCCCCCGGGAAAGCTCTCTGCACAGCTTGCTCACCGGTCGTGGATGCAGTTGCAGCAGCTGGGAATGTCGTAGGGAGAGCTGCCTGTGGAGCAGGACACACAGGAGGAGCCCTGGCTGCAGTGCTCCAGCTGCCAGGAGAGCAGGTTTGCCCCAAAGCCTTGCATCTCTATCATCTCACCGCTGTCTGCAGAAAAACCAAACAAGACAGCAGCACATCAGCCTTTTCCCTTCTTTCCTCCTCTTCCTTCTGTGCATTCTGAGGGTTCATGCTTTACTTCTCAGCAGGCTCTGAACCTTGATTCCAGAAACAGGAGAGCAGCATCCTCAGAATCACTGCTCTGGGCACAGCTGGACCTGCTGCATGCTGAGCAGGGGCCCTTCCCAGGAAGCCAAATCCCTTCACCATTTCCCCCTCTCTTGCCCATGCACATCCCAGTTCATGTTTCAAAAGAGAAAAGGGTGCTGCAGTGACAACTGAGCTGGTTCTTGTGTAATGCTATGGAAATGGTATTTATGGCCAGAAGAGATCATCTAGCCCAACCTTCTATTTAATTCAGGCCTCAGAATTTCATTTTGCAGTTCCTGGAATCAGCCATGGAACTGCTGGTCCAGCTGGAGTGAAAGTTGAAGCATGAAAGAATTAAGACAAACCAAGTCAGTTACTTTCAGAAGATGCCTCTTTCCCCCTCAGAACCAGATCCTATAAAATATTCAGCACAAAAGGACAGTTCCAGTCCTGCTAAAGTCCACACCAAGTTGATAAAAGGATACTATGCAGGAATATGGGATCCAACAGTACAATGCAGCTTCCTGAGCTATCCCTGCTCCACCAAATCTATTTGTCTTTTTAACCAGCTTCAAGAAGGCAACTCAAAAAATCAGCAGTTTCCTTCAGAAAGCTTGGCTTCAGTTCTTCAGCCTTTCCAACTGCCATTTGAGCACGTGGGCTTTTTGGTTTATAATAAATAACTGGCCTTTCAGCTCACCCGTGATTAAAATTAAGGCAAATACCATGATTTATGTCATAAAGTATGTCACTAAATTAACATTTATAAGCAAAATCCAGTCCCCTGGGCCGTGCTTTTCAAACAGACATTTATTGGGGGGGGCAATTCCAAACCATCTCATGCATTTTAAATCAAGGTAGCACAAAGCATTTTAGGAGTGTCTATTAGAAAATGGGCAGAGGTGAGGAAGGAGTGGAGTAAAACCATTTGTTAACAGAAAAAGCACAGGCTCATGCGGAAGCAATGTGTGTTCCACTACACAAAACAAAGTGTGATGCAAAAATGCTCTTCACCTTAATTCTTCAGGAAGGAGCTGAATGACCCAGTATTTATTGCAGCTTCTTATTGGGTTCAAATAAAAACCACTGGATAAACATTTTTAGATCATTTTTGCCTCCCCTCTACAGACAGGAAAAGTGGGTTTTTCAGTTTTAATTTTTTATTCCGTTTTTTAGAGAAACAAGGAAAGAACCCCACAGAACCTAAAGATTCAGATGAAAGGTACCTGAATTAGTGAAGAATTAGAGTGAACAGCATCTTTTATTTAATTATAGTGGTATTATCTGTAACTTCAGCTACATGCAAAAGTCGAGCATGTTGCAAAATGTCAAAGCAAATGGCTGCAAACCTGCTACAACAGTGTTGTCATTATGGAACAGGGCTGCTGGCCAGGCAGGCTAGTCCAGCAGACACATCCTTAACTCTGCCATCCCCTTCAAGATTAAATAAGCAAAAGCAGACACCTGACAGCCACTCTAGTGGGATAACTTGAAGTTTCCATCATCTGACTAAAGACTAAATTGTGTTCTTATGCTTTAGACCAGTTGGCTCTTAAGGTGTACATGGCAGAGTTAAATGTTCTTCCTTCCCATTACTGCCCTATCCAGGCATGATCAGTTAGGACACACTGAAACTTCCTAAAACAGCATCTTTTTTCAGGGGGAACACTCTATTTTCAGAGCTTCTTTCCATCCATGCTTTCCAAGAACTCTTTATTAACTTGGTCTGGGTTTTATCAGTTTCCAGTGTGTGGGCAGCCTAGAGGAATTTAGGAGGATCTCCTTGAACACCTGTTCATGCCTTGTCTAAGCAGAACTTCAGCACTGTACAGGGATGCAGGGCAATCAGCATCTCCTGCAGTCAGTCCCACCAGCCCAGGGCCAACATCACTTGGAACCAAAATCACTGCTCCACTATTTAAAGGTGGAAGAGAAAGCAAGGACCTCTCAGAATCCAGAACTACACTACTGGATCACAAATGCACACACTTCTCGAGAATACCAACTTAAATAATCTGTTATGGATTGTTTTAGGAAAATAAATAGGTGACAGATTTGTGGAGGGTGGTGGAGAGTCTCACAGCTGATCCTCTGAAGCCCATCTAGCCTATGGATGCAAGTGAAATGAAAGCACTGACCCCAGACAGGCACTGCATCTCCATACAACCTTCTCTGCACATCTCTGCTGCCTCTCAGAGGTGTCCAGAGTGGCCTCATGTACCCAAACCACCCCTGGGCCAACACTGTCCCTCCCCACACTCCTGCCCTCTCCTGCCCACGCAGGCACATCCATTCCTGGCTGTGCCCAGCACATCACTGCTCCTGCTGCACTGGTTCTGCCCCAGTGCTGCAACCCAAGGCTGCCCTCCCCAGTCTGTGCATGACCAGCTCCTGGAGGGAGAACACAGAGAGCTCTTACACTCCCTCCTTCTCTTAGGAGAACCTGCTCTAGTGTCCAGCCTTTAGGAAAGGAAGCCTCTGGAAAGAGAAGGGGTTTGCCTGTTCAGCAGCACACACGTCAAAGGAGAGGGAAGATGCTGTTCCCACTCCCCACAGGCTGTGAGCACATTCCCAGCCTCTCTGCACAATCCCCTCCATCTCCAGAGCTCACGGGGTACGTGAGATGTTCTTCCCTGCAATAATGCCAACACTGTTGTATGCATCAGTGGAAGGAGCTGCAAGGGAGCTCTGGGACACAGGGGAGGAGGATAAAAACCTTTCATCCTATTAGGAGCTGTGAGGTTCCGAGAGCAGATCATTGATAGCATTGCGTGTAGCTTATCTTCCTCCTCCTCATCATCGTCAACAGAGGTAGAGCGGCTGGCAGCTAAGTGGTGGTAGTTAATAGTTACTGCTCAAAGAAAATAGTGAAAGAGGAGCATAAGAAGAGAGAACTCGATTCTGTGGGAAAGCTCAAAAGGACATGGTCAGCAAAGATAAAGGACCTGAATCCTGCCCTCTTCTCGAGGGTACAAGCTCCTGTAAACAGGTATGAAAAATGAGTTTCTTACAGAAAAAAGCAGCTCCACCAAACTCAGGGCAGCCTTTGAGTGTGCACAGGCTGTGAGAGCACACGTGTCACATCATGGCAAGGGAGAAAGCTCCCAGTGCCTGCAGCAGCTGAGTGTGCTTTTCAGCAAAGCTCTGCAAGAGTTCTTGGCTCCAACTAGCTCCTGTCCTTCACCCTGCCCTCATGGGCAGCAAACCTTGGCTCCCCAGCTCTGCCTGGTCCTGCAGACACGTGGGACCCCACAGCAGGGCCAGCCCCTCTGCCTGGCACAGGACCCACAGGTCTGTGCTCAGTGTGCCCCTGGACTCTGCAGTCCTCTCCATCCAGGCAAAGGCAGAACATGCTCTGCTGGTGTGTGCATGGACTTCTCTGTGCCAGCCCAGAAGCCCCAGCACAGCCTGGCCACCACTGTGGTCCAGTCCCGGGGTGAGGAGGGTGCAGTGGAGATTCCTGTTTTTTCAGCTGCACTAAGTCCCAACAGGAGCAGTAACTCCAAATCCCCTGTAAACTTTAGGGTCTGATCTTCTGGGGAAATTCTTGCTTCTTTGTCAAGGGGAATAAAACCAAACATGCTGTTTGAGAACTAACTCAAATGCCTTCTTGCATGTAAGGAATTTGTATTCACTGATGACATGAGGTGGTTTGGTGCTTGGGAATTCATTAATTTCCTTGGAAGGGCCTTTATTTATCCATTGTTAAACTTAGAAGTTCTTGCTTCTAAGTCAGGAAAACTTAGCCCAAGGGGTTCTTGGAGTACTGTAGGAGTTGAGTTTTATGGGTTTTTTTTCCTAATAACAACAATATAAGCAAGCAGTGTGGCCAGTAAAAATATCCTCACTTCGGGAGCAAAGCTGCTCTTGGCTAGTCAAGCAATCTTTTTGGTTTTAGTTTGCAAGCCCAGGGGAGTATTTTGAAAACTTCCTCTGCAAAACACAGAGTAAATATAAATAAAATTCCCCACCTCGACTCCATTCCTAAGATAACAAGTCCCACTGCATTAAGGAAACCTAAGCTGTCCGTGTTGATCACAATTATCTCCTCGGTGCAATTCTGTGATAGGGTTTCCCCCTCAACCCCCCAAGAACCTGGCTTGTCTGTTACCTCCAGGTACTTCCCAGGATATTACTTCAAGGTTTATCAGATGTTTAGTTTGGGGTTTTGTTTGTTTGTTTTAAACAAAGCTGAACAAAGGCACTTACTGTTGTCGTGTTTGTGTCCGGGATAGATGATTCTGAACACGTAGTCTGTGGTCGTGTCCTCAGCTGGCACCTCCTCCATGTCCACGGATTTATTGCTGTTCCGTTTTCGAAGCTTTGGAAATACCTTACCCTAGAGAAAATAATGATTCCTTGCATTCAGCTACGAGTGACTGACAGAGTACAACAAACTATTACTGCAGACCTTTAGCATTTTAAGTCTTCAAACTTTCAATGATGGGAGGAGGTGAGGGAGAAAATGTGGAGTCATTCACAGCAAGTGGTTCAGGGGCACGGAACGTGATTTTCTGTGCACTGTAAACCAGCCTTTTCTTGTAATCTGTGGGAGCTGGGCACCCCAAGCCTCCAGCAGCAGCTCTGTCCCAGTCCATTCGAGTCTGGTTCCTCCCACCTGGCTGTATTTTGATACAACAGCAGACTCCAGTTCATTGCTCAGTGGGGCAATGAAGGTATGAACAATGTTTATCTGTATAAGAATCAAATTTGACTAAATGGAGTTATTTTGCCTCCCACTTTACTATAAAGCAGCTGGAAATGAATGCCCAGACCTTGTGGATCAGGCACATTAAGACCAGCCCCACCTACTCCAACAGCCCACCAGAAAAGACAGTACCTTGCCCTGTTGGGACCACAGTGGTGGCTCCAGCTGACCACGAGGCAGGAGACCATTTTCCAGACAGGACAGGAAGGCGAGGAGGTGCCCTCCTTGGGGGAAGTGCAGTGGAGGCTTCTGAGTTCCATCCTGGCTCACCAAGACTAATGTCCATCTGCTTTCTGCTGCAAAGAAGGACAAGGGGAGTCCAGACTGTCACACTAGAACCTCTATTTTCTACTCTTACTTTCAAAATGAATTTTATTGGTGATCATCTCTAAGTAGTTCACTAAACCTCTGTAAGACACAGTGTGATCTAGGGATGATCTCAGCCCTTTAGTCCTAAAGAATCTCAAGATACAAGCAAGTTGTGACAGGCCTCCTGCAGTTGTCATCCTCTATCAGCTGGGATTGCAGATTTTAACACTCATTCCCACACATCCATAACGAGTCAGAGGTGTTCCTGACACTGAGAGAGAAAAAGACATAGTTCAAGTGGCTCTCCTGCTTATGTATTTTAAAGCAAAATATTTAAACTGTCTTCTAAAACAGGCTCTTAGTTCAAGAAGTCCTTCAGTCCAATTGTAACTCAAATATGACTCAAATAAAATTTCTAAATGTTCTGTGTCTTTGCTCTGTGATTCTGACTTGAGGTTTGTGGTCAGGAGAGCAGTGGGAGAGAAGTGGCATTCCAGATTCTCCCTCCACTGAGCAGAATGGGCTCGTGAGCTCTGGGTGGTCCGAGGGTGACAGAGGGTGCCCTGGTTACACACATGCTCTTTCTACAGGCTGATGATCCCACTGTGGACAAGGCTGACAGGCCTGCTTTCCCCCCCTTCCTTTTTTGAAATGCTCAGTGGATGGGGGTCTGTGCTTACAAAGCCAAAGCTTCCATGTTTAACACCTGCCTCTGACAGCTTCCTGTAAGTGCAGTTCTGCACAGACATCCAGAAAAGCCCAACACACAGAAAAACCAAAGCACAGAAATCAGCTGACACAGGAGCCCCACTGGGCCCTTCAGTGAAGGCAGTTGAAGATGAGAAAGCGTTTGTCTCTGTTCATAACAACCCCTAAGAGGCACCACATAAACTGGCAGCAGCATTAACATCCCCTGGCAGGGAGGGCTCTGGGGCACACAGGAGAGGACGGGTTATGCTTACGTTGCTGATGGCAGTGGATGCAGACAATCTGGCTCAGTGGCACTATCAGTGCGTAGTCCCAGTAAACACTAAGAGGGAAGGAAAGTGCAGGAAACATTGGTTTTTCCATATTCATTAATGTGCTATGAAAAATACACATGAAGTTTTAGAAAAAGAATGGTGTGGATTAAGCATCTGAGAGCATGGTTCTGGGGTTGAAGGAAGCATTCCCTGAGGAGACATACCTGCCTGGTGCAAGACTACCTGTCTTCCTACTGAAGCAAAATCCCAAATCCAATGAATAACTGATCTAAGGAAAGACAATGACATTGCAGGTCTCTCTTCTGAGGCTGAGATCAGCCACAGGTGCCAAGTGATTTGGGACCTTCTGAAAGGATGTACAAGAATTCTAATGACAGAAGGTTGTGTTGAGCCTTTTCTCCTGAACACATGGAAGAGCAGGCTTTTGTTTTCCTTTAGAAAAGGTCTTATATGCAAATGCAGGACAGGACCCTTGGAAAGTTGCTTCATCTGTGACAAAACAGGAACAGAACCCAAGCTGTCCAACACCTCAACTCAGGCACTATTCAGAAGTCCTTCCATTAAATCAGCCTTGTTACACTTATGTCATGGTGTCAAGTATACAAGGAATAAACACTGTGAATGTTTCCCATCTTTCCTGAGTGTAATGAATACCTTTTCTCCAGCTCTGAATCTCCAAGGGTTCCATTCATCAACTGGTTTGGAGTCCATTTTAATGTCAAATTATCTGCTGACTGATGAAGGGAGAGATACCCAGGAATTGCTTCCAGGTCATCTTTCTGTTCACAGAAGCAACAAACAGAAAACCCAGGTGACTGAAGTGCACAAAGTACCTCTAGAAGTTATATGTTCCAGTGTTCCTATGCCCCATAAATTCCAGAGGTGCATTATCTGGGAACTGCTGAGGGAAACCTTAACAACAAAAGTACTGGTATTTAATATTACTACTAGAAAGAGGGGGAAATCACAATAGAATCACTGGGTTTTATGAAATATGGTCCAGTATGTTTGTTCCTGCCTACAGGCCCACTTCACACTCACACTGGGCAGGTAGTGAAAGCATCTGTCATGTCCTAATCTCCCTCAGCACAACAGAGTCAGGCAGGAAGGCAGCACTGTCCTGAGCCCCTGACAAGTCTGAGCTGCCCCCTCTCCTACCCCACCGCCTTCTCAAGCCAATGGCCCCAACCTGCCCAGGCTCACCGGCTGCACCAGGACGTTGTTCTTGCCGTACAGGAGGTGTGTCCGGGAGTTCTGGTGCAGGGACTCCACGTACTCCCTGGCTGAGGCAGCAAAGGGATCTTCGGACGTGCTCCCGCTGGAATGGCGCTTCCGGATCTGGCACAGACACACGGCCAGGGCAGGTCAGGGGGACAGGGGTGGCTGTACTGAGGGCAGGGCAGGGGGACAGGGATGGCTGTACTGAGGGCAGGGCAGGGGGACAGGGATGGTTGTGCTGAGTGCAGGTCAGGGGGACAGGGGTGGCTGTACTGAGGGCAGGGCAGGGGGACAGGGATGGTTTGCTGAGTGCAGGGCAGGGGGACAGGGATGGCTGTACTCGAGGCAGGCAGGGGGACAGGGATGGCTGTACTGAGGGCAGGGCAGGGGGACAGGGATGGCTGTACTGAGGGCAGGGCAGGGGGACAGGGATGGCTGTGCTGGCAGGGCAGTAACCCGGGAACTGTGCCATTCAGACCAATCTCCATGGAGTGGAACTTCTTGTGGAGCCAGGAGACTTTGCAGAGAAATCACCTGAACTCTTACTCAGCCCTGAGCACAGCAGCTCAGAATCTCTTGTGAGTTACTTGGCCAGATCACAACTGTCAACAGCCACAGAATTTAGTGCTGGATCTCAAACTCTTCTACATTGAGACAAAGAGGACGCTGGGGCCCAAATGGACTTCTAATCTGTGATAAAGGCTCCATTACAGAACAGAAAGGTTGTTCCAGATTCAGATCTCTCCCTCATGGGGTTGTTTTTATTATCAACCTGTACCTTAACTCAGAAGCAGCCACCCAGTAAATACCTACTCCCAGGGCTGGGCGCTTGGAGGGCGAGTCCTGGCGGCCGTGGACGCCCTGGATGCGGTGCCGCTGCACCAGCTCGTCGGCAGAAGGGTCTGTCCAGTAGTGATCAGCTGTCTTCAGCTTGGTGTACTCCAGAGCACAGGGACCAACTGGGAAAACAGCCAGCAGAGAAACCTGAGCCTGGTCACAAACACACAGTCCCATCCTGCTGGTTGAGCACTGAAGGTGAGATCTCCTTCTCCAGCCAAGAGAATATTAATGATCTCTGATCCTACAGGATCGGCCCATAATACAGACAACACATAGCAGGTCCTGTTACCTAGGGCTGTGTCAAAGTACTCCTGTAGGCCACAACCCCCTGCCACAGCAGCATTAGCAGTTACAATCTGCCAGCAAGCATTCAGTAAAAAGCCATTCCCTTTCTGTTTTCTGATCCAACCAAAAATTCAAAAATTAATAATAAAACCAGATGACCGGTCTGTACTGGGCTTGTAAGCAACAAAACAACATCTTCTGTGTGGCTCTGTTATAAACAGCTAAACTACATGTGAGAGATAAAAACCATCTCTTGTAACAGTGTTATAATACAAAACGTTTTAAGAAACAATTTATTTTCCTCAGCATAAGAAGTAACTTTGCAAGAACTCACCCAGAAGAGAAGCCAGTATTGGGCCACAAACAGGATCTGCGAGTAAAGCTTCTTTCTCATAATATTTACTAGGAATAAAAGATCAGAGCCCAATTAAAAGTTGGGTTTGCAGCTAAAGAAGCCTTTTACAACACAGTGTGTCCCGAACTGTGTTTAAAGATCATTAAAACATATTGTAAGAATGCTATGGAGAAATTAATTCAGTTTATTTTAGACATCTGCTTTAGAAGCAGATAATTTCCTAAACTATATCAATAACATTGACTAGATCTCCGTGGAGCATAAAAGGAGCCTGGAACCACTAATTCAATAAAACTACACCCCAGATTTCTACCTTTAACCAGCTGACCACCATCCCTCCTTTGGATGCACATTCTGCCCGTGATCAGCTGTGATAATCCCAGGCAAGTCACCTCCTCTCAATTCTGCTTCATCTGCTCATTCTGCTTCATCTATTTTTTAACTGAGCTCTTGAGAGGCAGGAGCTTGCCTTGTGCTCAATGTGTTTACCCAGTATATTTGATCTGGGGCTTTGGGCACTATTGCAATATGGAGACAAACAATAACTCTCTGCAAGCAATTTTGTCCATTTTCCACAGAGACCAAACAATCCACACGTTCTTAAACACCTCTTTCATCTGTGAGGAATCACCTCGAAACACTGTCAAGAACAATGAACTGCTACAAATAGTAGCTCCTGCAGTGACCCCAAAGTCTTGCCAGTACAGCAGGCAAAGCTGCCTTACAAAACCACACAGCCAAAAAATCCAAACACCCACATTTCTGGAATGCCACTGTCCTCTGTGGTCTGTTCACTAGGTGGGGCTCAAACTCTAAAGCACCTGCTCCTCCTCTAGGACAGAACAGCTGAAGGATGTGAACATGGAGCATTGGAGCAGTAATGTCAAAAATGCATGGCAACAAGCCTTAGGAAGAGGTTTGTTTTATTCACCAAATCAGGTTCTCAAAATCACATACCTGCAATTAAGGACCTGATCCTAACTCATCTAAAGGATGGGGAAGGCAGGAAGGTGAACACCTCCATCACACAGTAATGGAAAAATTGAGAGCAAACTCTCTTTAACTTGTCTCCTGGTGGATTACATGGCAAAGAAATTACAAAAACCTTGTGGCCATGTACCCACAGACACTGAGACAGCTACTGAAATGCTTCCATTAACTCTGGCTCTGCGACACAGCCAAGCCTCCCTCTGCCTCTGCTGCACACAGCTCATAAACCAAGCTGGTATTACATGTCCCAGAGCAACAGTTTGCTTGAACAGCACAAAAACCTTTCTTCCATTCTCTTGCTTTTTAGTGGGAAGATACATCATGAAAATAAAGCTGATGACAAGGAAAACAGTAATGCAAACTTGGAAAATACTGTAAAAATAAGTTGCTCTGCCCTAGCTCTCGTCCTGGGCTTTGATGGGAAAGAATGTGTCCCCCAGTGTGCACTGACAAGAGGACCCCTGCAAACAAACTGCAGTGGCAGCAGATATACACATACCTTTCTGGGACCACATCAAGCTTTAGGGTCCCTCCCTTTATCTTTTTATGGGAAACTGTCCCCAGTGTGCCCCATAAGTCTTCTGTATCATCAGTTATGGGAGGGCAGGAAGGGTAAAAGTTAAGAGCCACCCCTTGGGAAACCACAGCTGATCCTGGGCAGCAGGAAGCAATGACAGAACAGAGAGAACTTGTCTTTTCCTCTTAAGGAGTCCCTGTGGAATACATCCATAAAGCATTGATGCTCTTCTCTGGTTTTGCAAGGGAAGATTCATTTTACACAGAGCTTGACTTTTATAAAAAGGAAACATAATTCAAAGAACCTGTTTTCACAACCCTAAGGTTTTATGTCATTAACTCCTCCTGTTTTAATTTTCCCTTCTTTCATCTACAAAGGGCATCTTCCTCCCTGACATATTAAAGTTCCAAAGGATTATTTTCAACTCATAATCTATTAGAAGACATTCCTATTCCACTAAGATCTAGGTCCCATTAGAATCTGGGCACCTAATATACTTGAAGTTAGGGTTTTCAGCTGATTTCTGGAAAGCTGAATGTCTGTTAACAGTTTTTGTAAGCCTGAAACACCATCACTGATTAAAAACAAAAGTACATTTATTTCTAAATGTGTGCAACTGGTTTTCATCTGACCAGAACTCTGCATCACAGAGGTTTGAAGACTTTTGATGAAATCCCTTGTTGTAGATACCTAAACTCAGCATCAGCCCAACAAATCCCTGTTTCTGCTTCTTTTCTTACCTGCAGTTGTCAACAATGTACTGCACGATCTTGTCGAGCACCTTCTCGATCAAGGCTGTCCGAACCCAGATGTGTTTGATGGCCTGAGGGGTCAGGACAGGAGTTTTGCTCGTGGTTGATCCCTGTCTCTTGAGGGGTTCCTGCCCACTGGGCTGGTTTTTCCTGCAGAAGGTGATAAAGTAAAAGTAGTCAGAATTCCGACTGCTCTTCTCCCCGAGAGCTCTCCACGTGGGGAGGGCTTGGAACACCCCCTGTGTCTGACCAGTGCAGGTCTGTACACCAGCTGTCTGCATCCCTGGGGGAGCACTCCCTGCCTCTGGGGTGTGTAGTTCAGTTTTGACTCAATGAGGAAAGATACTGTGACATCCACAATCTGCAGGAGAAGATCCATGTTCTCAAACAATGCTGTTCTTTGCCAGCACTCAGGTTCCCTTTCAGGAAACTGTTCAGTTACAAAGAGTAAATACATTTGTTTGGGGCTCTTTGGGGTGAGATCTGTAACTTCTCTCTGCATTTACACAGTCCCTGGTCCTCCAGGAGGCCATGACAGCACCTCTACAAGGCAAGAAATACATGCCAGCACTGACAGCTGAGCAATTCCATTGTGTTTAGCTGCATCCTAAAGAGGGGCTTTCTTGAGCCACAACCTTGGGACCAGTGAGGCAGCTACAGCCCTGCTGTCTCATTTCACACACCCAGCAAAGCGAGTCCACCCCCTACAGACCTCCCATTAGTCTCTTTACTGTGCACATTTTCCACAGCACTTAAATTTTGTGGCTGTTAATAGTTGAAAACCACAAAATTCCAAGAGAAACCACAGAATTTAAGTCATTTGCTCCTTTCTGTCAGAGCACACAGTCAAAGATCTCTAGTAGTTAGAGGGGGGTTTGAGTGGGCTAGTAACCAGGAGAGGCTGCTGAATTTTCAGCAGAAAGCATCCTTCTTCCCAACATTTTAAGAAATAAAATTAATAAAATGCCAGTCTGTATCAGTAGGCACACAATTAAAAATATATCAAAAATGGGTACATACCTGCTAAAAGCTACATAACAAAGCCTGATAACTACAAGTCTAATAAATACCAGAAAATGACACAGAAATATAAATGCTAATTTAAACAACTGTCAATAATTGAAGACTTCAACAGAACAAGAAGTTAAGCTCTCTTGGCAAAGCCCTTCTTACAGCAAGTTAATCAGAGGCTAAAAGTTCAGATGATGTACAAAGAGCTCTCAGGGCTCAACAGTGGCTACACAAAGAAGAAAAAACAGTCCTGTCCTCAGCTTACAGGACAAGACACTCCTCCCACAGGCTCAGGCACTGTGACTCCATTAGCAGAACCACATGGAAAATTTTAATTGCACTACTCACCAGCACCAAGAAATTTAAGACTTTCTGTAATCTCTAGTCCTTGACTCCAGGACAAATTCTGTTGTGCTCAAGTCCAGTATGTACTTAACAGCTTTCCTATATCATCCTTCCTCCCATCAGTTTTGTATCCATTAACTTAACTATTCCTACCATGATACCCACAAATCTGTCACTGGTTTGACAGAAGCATGCCAAAACAGCTTTGCCACTAAGTCTGTTCTTTGGTTCCTCTTTCCACCCACTCCCTTCCCACCAAGCTGGTCCACCATACCCTGACTGTGAGCCCTCTGAAATCACCAGCAATTAGTCACTTCTGGTGCTGTGTGTGGGCTGGATGTGCTGCTCTGCTGGACTGAGCAGCACAATGAAACACCAAAGGCCCAGTTCCCCACCTCTGCCCCTCTGCTTGCTGCCAGCCTGATCAAACACAACCATCTGCCTCTTGTTACAGCCACGAACGAGACACGTGGCCCAGGCAGGCCCTGAATTCCCGGAGCAGTCTGTGTGTGCCCAGCACGCTGCACACACACACACACACACACTCTGCAGGAACTCTGCTGGCAAACAGACCTTGGCCTCACCTGCTCTCCACCTGCTGCTGCAGCTCCTGCACCTTCTTGCACACGTCCCCCGCGATGGGACACGTCTTGCCCACCTTGGTGAAGAGCGCGGCCACCTTGTCGGAGCGCAGGAAGCCGGCGGCCCTGCGCCTCAGCATGTGCAGCAGACACGCCTCCACCACACCTGCGGGACAGGGACAGTCAGGGGGACAGGCAGACACACTGCAACTCCAAACCAGATCATGCCAGCACGTGTCTAACCTGCAACTACAAGCACCTTGTAAGGTACAGATCATGGCAGTACAAAACCAAACTGAAATCTCCCAGTAATGTCACCCCACTATGCACATCACAGACTCACAGAACCACTCTGTACACACCCTGATGGCACCAGCAAAGCACTGCACTGCACTATGTCAGCCTTGCAAGACTGCAGCAGAAATCTATCCAGCTCTGGTGTAACCTGCTGCAGGAAAGAGAAACAAAAGAAATATAAATTAAAAAAAACCAAAACAACAAACCAAAACAAAAAATAAGCCTTCCCTGTCTATCAGCTTTTAAAGTGAGACTGCAGATGAGTCACACAGCCAACACTGCCCATGCGAAGGGGTGAAGGATTCATTCACAGACAAGAGAGGAGCCAGCTGTAGTGCCAGGTGTGCCCACGCAGCAGGGCAGCCCTCACAGGGTCTGCGTGAGCACCCAGTTCTCCTGCACTGCCTGGCAGCAGGGCAGCCCCGGGGGAAACCACAGCTCAACTGCACATGAAATGTTCCTCACAGGAACACATGCCTCTCCATCTGCTCCGATACTCTCTGCCTCTCACCCAGCACTCAGTGGCTCATTTTGAGAGAAGGCAGCCTTTTGTTGTTGCACTTCACGCCCAACACTGTCGGGTGCTGAGCACTTCTTGAAGACTCCTCTCCTTATTGTACTCGAAGGCTCCAAATCCCGCAACACTTGAATGCCAGAATCTGAAAAAACCCTGTCTGCACTGCTCAGGCCCTGGAACTAACCCGAGTGCCACTGAGCAGCAGGTCTAACACTGCTTCCCATGCTGGTGCACTTCCAGCCAGAACTACTGCCCCAGAGCACAACCACCCCATCAGGCACAACAGCCTGGAAAGAGGACCAGGACTCCCGGGCACATCCCCGCGTGACCCTGTGAGCAATCAGCTCATGGCAGAATCGTGCTCTGCCATCACAGGACATCTGCGGGGGCAGAGCAGTGCCTGTCTGACACGAGCAGGAGAGCAGGAGCCCGGCGCCATCCCCGCGGCCAGGCTGG
>NW_021940796.1:644750-659693 GCF_001715985.3 Manacus vitellinus
ACATCACAGTCCTACCTCCTCTCTAGCAACCATCACAACAGCTCTTAACCCAGCAACTGTTCTGCTCTGCCTTTCAATCAGAAATAAAGAATAAGAAAAAAGAGAAGCTGCTTTCCAGATGCCCGGAGCAATGCAGCAACAATTGGTTCCAAACCCTAAACGAAGCAACCTGCCTTTAAAAATAACTGCAAAGAAGTGCATTGTTGTTGCTTAGGAAACAGGGTCTCTTCCCACCTCCACTGCTTTTTTTTTATTTCTTTAAAACAATAAAATATTAATGAAACAAATTCAGTGAAAAGCACAGCAGGCACAGCTTTAATTATTAATAAATGCTGCAGCTGCCACTGAGGGCAATTTCCACAGTGACTGTCTCTAAAGCCCCAATATTTAATTAGTCCATTGTGACATTTCTCATCACAAGGACTTGGGTAACATCAGTCCCCAACTGCCCGTAGCACACGTGTAGGGATTTTTTGTGAGGGGAGAGACACTGGACTTCACTGCTGGATTGCCTCAAAATGTATGTTCCAGAGCATGAGAGATTAATGCATGTCCAGTTCTGCGTGTAAGGCACCCTCAGATCAGGGTGCAGGTTACAGCCCTGCTGCTGTGACCCTCAGGGCACTTCATTCTCCTCCACTTCACCCCCTGACTGAGACTTACAGCACTGGTTGTCTCCAGTTGTTCTGTCCAGGCTGCTTTCTACAGGAACTACTCCAGAACAGCTGACTTTACACTGACACCTGACTGGATCTGAACACGCTTCCAAACACACCGTGTCTTGTATCCAGTTAACTACAAAACATCCAAGGAGGGCAGCACACCTTGCCACAGAGGTGCCACCCCAGCCCAGCCCAGGGGACTGTGGGGATGTCACCCTGGCAGCACAGGACAGCAGGAAGGCATCTCTCCAGCACAGTGAGCAGCACGAGAGTGGCACAGCACAGCAGCCAGGGACAAGCTGCCTGGCAGAGCCCACAGGGCTTTCCCTTGGCTCTGTGTCCAAGGCAGGCACTGAGCTCGCTGCACCTTGCCAACACTGCCCACAGCCAAGCTCAGCTGGAAAGCAAAATCAACACATCCTGAACACACTGGGAGAAGAGTCACCTCAAGCTGCAGAATCTTTTAAAAGACAGGAGAGGGCCTTGGCAATGGTGCTTTTTGATAAACCAAAAATAGGCAACGCCCTGGAGTGCCAAAGTGCAAAGCTCAGCTTGCTGCCTAAAGACATGACACACAAACCCTCTGAGGGGTTGTACCTATGGGACAGGGAAATGAAGTTATTTACCTTTTCCAAAGAAAATGAACCATTTTCCCCTCTTTGGAATCTGACACACTAAAAAGACACTAACTGACACCAGAAAGGCATCAACAGGTGGTCTTGTGCACACACACATACACATGCTGTTGGATACAGGTGTGTGCGCACACAGGTCAATAACTACTGTGAGCTCTCTGGGCACAGCCCTATGTGATCTGAGCCTGCCTACAGTCACTGCACCTACAACAAACACAGTCAAAACTCATCACAGAAAAAGGCAGCAACTCGTTACACATGGATTGGAAGAGCAGCACTGCACTGGGAATAAACCAGCACAGCTCAGGTAATTCCCTTGTATGGTTCCACTGACAGCAGCCATCTAAAAATCCATTAACTCCAGCCAGTTTTGAGGAACATTCCCTGCAGTATCCACTGCTGAATTTAATTAAGTGCAGATATATTATTGATTTACAGTTCAAATAATCACGGTGCCCACCAAGCTTTGGAAAATGTCACTTTTTTATGACTTCACCATGGCTACTTCTCGCAGAGTCAGGTGAACAAGGTCGGTTTTCTCCTTTTTTGCCTCTAGGAAAATCTTGACATGACTTAATGGAGTGTGAAATGAGAGCTCTGAGGCTGGAAGGGTGGTGAGCAGAGAAAAGAAGGCCTGTGGAAGGATAATTTATGGGGTATATTTAGCAGATGAGATTTTCTTTAGACAGGAAGAAATACTGCAGCTAAATACCTTGTTTTCATGGAAACTGTGCACAGGGAATCGAATTCTTGAGGCTGAAGAAATTAAGAACAAGTGAAAAGAGGAGGATGATAAAGAAGACATCAGATGCTCACGATCTCCAGCTGCTGTTGCTTTTCCCAGATAACCCCAGAGCTGCCCAGTCTGAGAGCAGTGTCACTGCCCAGTCCCAGCACGCTGTGTCACTGAGCAGGGCAGGGGAGACTCAGCTGTACCTGTGTGTCAGCCCAGCAGCAAAGGACTGCAGAGGAGACACCCAGAGGTGCTCCTCTGCCCTCAGTCACCTACTCCTGTTTGGTTCTGCCACATAACATCCTATGTTCAGTCATTCCCTGGAAAATAGGAAAGTCTCTAAATGGACAATCCTCACTTCTAAAGATAGCTCTGGCCAGGAAACAGCAGGGCTGGAAGCTGGTGACTGCTCCCCTTTCAAATCTTGACCATTAAGCTTCAAGGATCTCAATAACCTTCAGGAAATGGAAGCGTTTCCATTAAACACTGTTAAGGGTAAATCAAAATTACTGAGCTTCCTCTAAGTATTGAATATGATCCAATTAATGGCCCAGGATTAAAGCAAAAAACTTAGCAGAGTTCTCTAAAAAGCACGACAGATTATGTTTCACTTCTCAGACTAAAAACACGTGCAGTTAAAAAACTGCTTCATTTCACATCAAAGCTAGTATTCACTCTCTCTTCTCCCCTCTGCAGAACACCACTCATTACTTTAAGCATCATCTTTGGAGCACAATCAAAAACCTTTTAAATTTGTGTGAAAAAATATTTGCCTCCCCCTGATTATGATCATCTCTGGTACTCTCTTTGGGCTAATGTGTTTATCAAGTGAGGCAGAATCTCTGTACACTGTTTTTTAAGCATTATTCATCACCAAAAATGTTTCTTTTCCAAATAGGAGCAGTAATACACAGAGGGTTGTGTTTTGTTTGTGAGAGACTTGCATTTCCATAGCAGATTAACTACATTTTTTTAAAATATCCACGCTGAGGTTAGAAAGCCAAAGAATTAAGATGATAAACTGTCAGGTTGAATAATGGTTATTTACATCTGTTTCTACAGAAGTTACATTTCTGTGAGCTAAGGAAAAAAAAGAGAGAAAATTGAATTTTCTGTCAAACCTATGACCATAGTGCTATTTAGAAGCCTCAAGAGAACCACCTAAAAACCCCAAAGCATAAGACATCTCTTCCCAATGGGGCTGATTTTCAGAAGAAGTGGAAAACTGCCACTCCAATTGAAAATGAAGGGAACAGCTCGTTGTGTGGACACTCAGGTCACTCCATAAATGAGGTCCAGAACAGCTCCATGTCAATCTCCAGTTCCTTTCATCTGTCAACACTTTGGTGCCATATTTTAAACAGGAGGCAGGAAAAGGGCTTCTATCAGGAATTTACTTCTTGCCTTAAAAACCAACAGTTTCCCACATTGTTGCCTTCCACAATTTTACTGCAAGTTGTGGCTATTGGATATTCTTCTGGAAGCTGTACCCTCATGAAGCAAGCCACTGGATAAGGATCTCTGGGTAAGAAATGTCCTTAAGAGATACATTTCTGTTCCCCAGCTGATTTTATTTTCCTGTCATGAACTTTAATCCAGCCTTGTAATTTAGGGCCACGAAGGAAAAGATTTCTGACTCATGATTTTTCATGGCTTGGGGCTGGCAATCGTGACGTTTGGTGACTCTGGTAATTGCCTGGATTTCAGGTCCTGAACGAGAACAGAACATGAGCTCCAGCATCATGCAGCCATGGGTTCCTAATTAGATCTTCTCTTTCAAACACAATTAACTTTGTGCAAAATGGGATAACAAGTCATCATACGACCAATGAAGGCAACAGCCGCACAACTAACACATTGTTGTGGTTAACCCTTGTCTCTGTGGGCAGTGCAGGCTGTCAACCAGCACTGCCGGGCACTCCTGCAGCTCACACATCATTCCATCCCCAAAATACCTCCAGCAGTCACCAGCCATACTCATGTTCAAAGGATTCCCCATTTTCCACTGCCAGCTTTGACAGAGACTCACCCATGACTTCAGGTGATGCTCTTTGACTGTGTTCCTACAAACATTTACAGGCCCTGAAGATCTCAGCTAAGCACGTGGCTCCAGAAAATGCAGCCACACAATTGCTTTCCTACTCCCTCCCACCTCCAGAATGAGTGGAGTACTCCTCTGCTTTAGGAAGCTGGGGAGTAACTGTTAAACTGTTGGATAGAAAGTCCAGTCTCAGTGTTTTGCACATTAACTGCAATCCTGTTATACACTGAATTGGTGCTAAAATGTGAAGAGGACCCAAGAGTGTGTTCTGTTTCTCAGAACACACCAGTCCTTTTGCTGTGAACAGATCCTGACTGACTCAGAGCTATTCCAAATAATAATTCCCTCTACTTATTTTCCAAGAAGGAAGCATCTTACACAGATGATTATCCAAGTGTAAGTGCCCCAGGGCTTGTGAAAGGAAACTGCAATGGATGGCCCACACATCAGGTCTTGAGTGTGGAACTAAAGCCTGAGGCACAGACATCTCAGAAGCAGTTGTGGGTGACAGTTGTCCTCGCTCTGCTTCCAAGAACAACAAATGCTTGTGCAGTCCTCATGTACGCAGACACTGTAGGAGCTTCAGAGCAAGAGCACCAACATGAGGCCAATAATGCCAGCTCAGGAGTGCTTCACAGATGCAGCCATTTTCATCCTCAGCCTGGAGTCCAGCTCTGACCTGCCACAACCCAGCCCGAGTCAAGACCTATTCGAGTCTCACTGACTGAAGGAAACACAGGGAAGCTGAAGGAGCTGCTGCACAACCAACAGGAACACAGGAGAGAAACTGTACTGAGAAGAAGCAGTATGATGATATTCACCTACTACCTGGCATATTGTGCTTATAGATGTGGAAGTCACCCACAAAGGAAAGGATGGACGCTGCAGAGCTGGCCAGGGCACTCACAGCACTGCAGAGCTGCTGTGTGGACCTCCTCATGCATGGACCTCCTCACACACCCACCCACCTCTCCATGCATGTATCTATCCATCCATTCACCTCCTCACCCATTCACTTACCTCCTCACACACCCACCCACCTCTCCATGCATCTATCCATCCATCCATTCACCTCCTCACCCCTCCATTTACCTCCTCACACACCCACCCACCTCTCCATGCATCCATCCATCCATCTATTCACCTCCTCACCCCTCCATTTACCTCCTCACACACCCTCCTCGACCACCGTGTCCAGCAACTCCCAAAGGTTTCACAGGCAGCTGCTTCCAGAGCAGACTGGACTGGCAGCTGGGCAGGTCACCCACTCACATCCCAGGGGACATGTGCCATGCAGACCTGCCATCCTCAAAGAAGGTTTACAAGAAGCCCCAAGCACAACATTAAATACCGTTCTGCAGCTCAAAATCAGAACTGGCCTTCTCAGTTCAGCCACAAAGGGATTCTGTACATTTTAATTAGCGGGTTTAATTACTGGCAGCAGATTTATTATTCAGGCCAAAAAAAGCTCTTAGTGCAGTTCATCCCTTCCTTAATTTGAATTGAAATTTGATTGAAAAGCCAAGTTCTGCATGTTTGACAGTGCCCAAGTTACTATTTTCACTCATGTTTAGTGCCAACCTTCCCCCAAGTAAGTACATTCCCTTTGCCAAGCAGGCATGTTGGATTTACATCTAAGCAACATATATTTTGATTGTAACGCATCCCAGCCCTCAATAAGCCACCTGAAGTCTATGGCAATTAGCTTACAGCATGGGAATTCAGGATTATTTCATTTAATGCACTCAAAATATATAACAACAAACTACTGAGACTCATTTCAAACTATATATTAAAAACATAAAGACTGTCATTCAGGTAACAGTGTCTTGGACATTCAGGAATAAAGCATGTTCCAGTGCATTTGCTGTATGAAGCTGACTGAAGTTTTTTAATTGCTTAAAGCAGCACGTTACTGTCAGACCTGAAGATGGACAACTACACAGAAAAAGCTCAGCAAAGTGCAGGGAATTTTTGGATGAACACAGCAAGTGTAACGCACTGAACTGGAAACCCTGTAAATACACTCCAGGTAGCTGGAGAGACAGAGAAAAGCTTTCTTTTTCTTCCTCCTCCCCTCAGAAGTGCAGAAGCTGGGAAGGGCTGGTGTTCCCGGCGAGAACACCTGCAGCCATGGAAGCTTCGGGCACTGGGGGAGCAGGGCCGGGAGGAGGGCTCAGCACTGCAGAGCCAGCTCAGCGAGGCCCCACGTCAGGGATGGCAGCTGCCGTTCCCAAGGAAACGTCTCCACAGAACCCAGGCTGGAAACATCCACATCCAGTTCCCCGAGAAGCACCAGCCACTGAAGATGCCACGAACAGCCCTGTGTCACTGCAGCCTGGCCGAGCACACACCTCTGGAGGAACACACCCACAGCAACCCCAGCCCAAGGCAAGGGGGAATTCTGTCCCACCACACCCACAGCAACCCCAGCCCAAGGCAAGGGGGAATTCTGTCCCACCACACCCCACAGCAACCCCAGCCCAAGGCAAGGGGGAATTCTGTCCCACCATGGCACACACCAGCCATGCTGCAGAGGCCAAACGGAGCTGCTACAGCTCCAAACCACAGAGCTGCATCTTCTAGAAACTGGGGGGATGAAAGAGCCCCTGGGACGTAACTGGGTTATACACTGGGCTGAGAACAAATACAGAACCCCCTGCACTTCTCATAAGGATGAAAACGTTGGCACTGCTTTCAGCCATCTAGGACCTGGGGCAGCTAGGAAATGTTCAGTTACTGATGCAGACAGACCCTGAAAATCAACTATCATGTATTTAAGAGACTCTTGCTAAACTCAGCCTTGTAGGAGAGTAAAATGATTCACAAGAATTCTATATTTATAACAAAGATTCACTGAAAATGACTCATGTACTGAGGCAGTCTTATTTTAAACAGAAGGGAAAAACCTCTTGAAGAGGCACATGAAACTGGAGTGGGGGAGGGAAGAGAACTGCACACACAGGAGAGCCCCAGCCAGGAGCTGCTAGCCAAATCTGCTGGAAGGGGTTTCTCCATTCAATCAGCCAAAGAGAAAACAGAACATTCAGCTTCACCTGCTTCTGGTTTAGAGTTAATCAAGGTCTACGTTCAAAGCAGCATCGGGCTGGGCAATGATGAGTCAGCTCATGGAGTTATTAGTTCTTCAGATGCTGAAGAATCCAGAACACAAAACCAACTGGAATCACAGTGGGAGGAAGACAGACACGTGAAGAACATTTTACAGTATTCCTAATTTTGGCCAAGTAGAGTCTAACAGAAATAGCTGCCTGACACCATGCACAGCTTCCAGAACAGGATTTCAGGAACAGGGACCAGACAGACCACACTGGGAGCTCTCTGGATCACACAGGCAATCTGCAGCAAGGGCACTGGCTCAGGGATCCTGCACCTCCTCCTGTCCTGGGACCATTCCCACAGTTACTTTTTCTCCTCTGTATAGTACAAATATGCAGTAGATAGAAGGGGAATGTTTAACACAACCACAAACTCAATGGAGGGAATGGCTACAGTCTGCACTAACGGCAGCAAAACCTTAGCCCGAAAACGTGGTCAAAGCTGCCATTCCTGCACTGAGCATGCAGGGTGAATCAATGCTCCTGAGCTGTAAGTCAAAGCTAACTTGCCAACAGCAACAGGCTGGTGAAGCACAGCAGAGCAAACTGGAATTCCAATGGTTTTGGAATATCACTTTCAGGAAAGGTTACTATTCTCTGACTTTGGCTGTCAGTAATGTGTGTCAATCCTTCCTTGTCTGAATGGTCCACTTCCAGCCAAAGCCAAATCTAACTTCCCCTCTGCTTAACCTCTGCACTGCCATCACAGCTAACTGGGGAGCTGGCAGGCTGCAAATGCTCTGCTCTGGGAGATTCAGCAGTGCTGGGATTATGGCTGTTCTCCAATCACTCCCAGCATCGCTCCCAGTTGTCTTCCCTTTGAAGCACAGAGAGAAAGCAGCCAAGAATCCCCAGGCCAACACACATATTTACAGTTGTACAGAGCTTTCATTCTCAGCAGGATCTTGCTGTGATGTTTCTCCACACACTAAGTCTGGTTAATAGTGTTACATTTTTGTTGGCCCTAGTAAATTATGGGTTAGATTTCAGAACTGTTGAACCTCCATTCAACAATTCCTTCTCAGGCACTGAAAGCAGTGGCTAAGTCTCCAAAGGAGCAGTGGGTGTGAGCTTTCTGAAGCTGACCTCTACTGAGAACCCACCACTGGACCATCCTTTATCCACCCACCCACGGTGGATCACTCCATCACCACCACACACACATCAGTCTAACTCTGCAGGGAACAGGCAAACCACCACCAAATTCTAGAATTTATTCAGACTTAGATCGATTCACAGACTTCTGAATACCAGCTGCTCTTGGTGTACATAATGTAGAACACTATTCCTACTATCTATCTATCTTATTTTCTTTCTAATTCTTGGTAATGCCACTTCCAAAATACCATTTAAGGAGAAGTCCCCAGTGGCTCACTGATTATATTAAAAATATACTGGAATCTCCACAAAGTCATAGCCCAGGCCTCGAGTGCACCGTTTATGCAGTGCAGCATTTGGAGCAAGGGGAGAGCAGAAGTGTTGTGAAGATCTGAAACACTGGCCAATCAGCCAGTGGCACAATGCTGGCTGGAAAACTCACTGAGATTTTCATTGTTTTCTGCTTAAGCAGACAACAGCTCTTTCAATGCTCTTTAGAGCTGGATTGTGTCACCTGTCCTCAAAATGAGACATCTTATTCTTCAAACACATTGAGACAACTTAGAGAATGAAGAATCTTCAAGTGGAAGGTGTCCAGATTTTAACCCATATCTGTAAAAACTTCACCTTTTGGTAAGTATTCTCTGGGATGTGTCTTACCCCCAAATACACATTATTTAATGTACTAGTGCTTCCTGGTAAATCACCTGTCATTTTGGCCTGGTACTTGGATAATGACATTTTAGTAGGAGTTACTTTATGATTTGTAACGTACACACACATGTAGCAAATATGAAAAGGTGGCATGGGCCTGAACACCATGATTTCTAACGTCTAAATCCCTGCCTTTACCTCTGACAGCAGAGAAAATACATTTCTAGAGGAAAAGCAAGGTTAGGTAGTGTTAGCTGTCCCATGTGACATTTACCACACAGGGCGATGATGTGACTGCTGTCCTCATGGACGAACTTCCGCGTGACAGCTTCTTCCATGATCTGCTTCACCTGAAATGAACAGAGAGAAAGGCTTGGATGATCTCCACACAAACCAGCACAGCATTTGGGAGTTTCAGTTTCAATCATTGCTTGCCTTTTCCCCATCACCAACAGACTCACAACTCACACACCTCACATTTTGCAGGGAAGCGTGGATTTAAGGAGGGAAAGGACAGACAAACCTGAGCAGCTTATCATGGGATGAGGGAACCTCTGGCAGAACAAGGACAGGTCTCTTTGGGGTGTGCCCCATAAAAGGTTGGATTATTGCAGCATGCCCAGCATACCCTCTGAAGAACTTCTCCAGAACAAGTTCCAAAGGGCTGTGCAAAACTTCATGATTCACCCTTGGCACAGTTCCTTCTGCTCATGAAACCAGATTATGTGTTGCCATGTCCCCTCTCTACTCGTGCCCTTCTGCTCTTTTTCAAGCACAAAACATCCCTGAGCTACACAGGCACACAGCCCTAGAGGGCTTTATGGCCACCTTCCTCCTGCCTGGGGACTTCACATGCCACAGCAATTATAACTTATGCTCTCAAAGCTCTGCTGCACCAAACACTGTACAGAATTATTATAGAACCTACAGAGAAGGCAGTGCCTTCAGTTTTTGCTTCAAGACACGATTTAACAATTACAGCAAATAAAATTACATTTATCGCACTTCTTAACGATTTAAAACAAAGCTCTTTTCCAGTTTCAGGGCTGATGTGTCAAGCTCCAGAGGGAAATCAGGGTAAATTACCAACTTTCAAAAATTAAGGAAGAAACAGACAAATCTTACAATGAGGCTCTTGGTAAGAGGCTGCACTCACCCTCCATTCATCTGCTACCTTATTCCTCCCCAAAGGCTTCCTCAGCCTGACACCAGATGAAAACTATTTGCCTCCACCAACTCATTTATCAGACACTCATTTCCTCCTAGCCACAGAGGGCTTGCTCTCTTCCATATACAAATCCACCATCATTTTTGGCTTCTCTCATTTGTGAGCTATAATGACAGGGCTAGGACACTCTGCCTAAAGAAATGTCAATTCACTTTCAGTACATGAAAGTAAGGGGTACCATGGCAGAAGACGACCAGACACTCTCTTCTTCCAACATTTAGGGCTAGCTGGGTCCCACTCCTCCACAGCACTGACAGGTCCCAAGGTCTGGAGCCTTCCCACTCAGCACTGGAGCAGCAGAAGGTGCAGTGCTCCACCGACAGCTGGGCTCTACAGCTGCCTATGGAGATGCTTTCTCCAGTTTGGAGGGGCTTCCTCCTCCTCTGCAAGGCCAATAGTGGATGCTGTAGCCAAGCATCCCTTCCCCCAGTAATCATGTTGAGGCCTCCGTGCCCACTCGCACACCCCCAGCCCGGCTGCCAGAAGGCTGCAGCTCCAGCACTTGCTGCACGAGCCTTTCAGCACATGGCATTCGCCTTGCCCCAAATTCTGGATCAAGTGGATCCTCCAGAATTTGTGCTCCTTATCAAACAGGAGCCCTCTGAGTTGCAAAGAAAACATTGGAGGGGAAAAAGCAAACGAGTAAGAGGCTTTGAAAGTAGAACATGTTTTATAGCTGAGGACTTCAAAGCAAGTGCTTTGCACTTTATAAAACCTGGCTCGCTGCTCACACCCGAGGCCTGACAATATAAACTCTGAGCAAGGCAATTTGTTTCTCTCCTGCAGCATTTCTGACACGGCTGTTAGAACTTGGGACCTCACAGTGAAGCAGCAGGAGGTGGAGGAGTAAGAGGGTATCAAGGATGAAGCACAGGTGTGAGGAGGCCTCGTGGATGGGCACTCACATCCAGATTATCCCAGGTATTCAGCACTGCCCTTGGCAGCACTGATGGACAGGTTTGGTGACTGCTTTCCTTGGCAGGAACCCAATAGCACTTGTCCCAAACCTCATGCAGAGGTTTGAAACCACTTAGAGGAATGACAGCAGGGGGGCAGAGCACAGCCCTGGGGACAGGACAGCACAGCTCTGCCTGTTTCAATTCCAGTCAACAAAAAATTTAAAGTGTATAAAAACTGAAAAAGAAAATGGTTTCAGATGCACCATCCAGTGCCTCCCAGCAGATGTCAAACCCAAGACGCCAGAGCTGAGAGCACAGAGCAGGCATTTGGTGTGTTCCCAACTGCCACTGGATCCAAGCAAGCTCCGTGCATTTTCTGGAGAGTGAGTGAATGCTATTAGAAAACATTTTCAAGGCATAGACAGGAGATGAGAAGATTCAAAAGCTGGAATGCAGTGTTGATCAATCCCACGTCATCCCTCACTGCCACGTAATTCATGGATGCTCCAGGCAGGGAGCTAAAGCAAATGTTTCTCATCAAATGGAACACAAGCCTTTATTTTTTTCTTTTATTCCCTTGCAATTTTGCCTGGCTCTTTGTAGGGATTGCTGTGCCTCTGTTCTGGGGAGGCACTTGTCAATGGAGCCTTCTGAGCACAAGCCTCCACACACACCCACTGGCAGTTACCAGCAGACCTGACCAAACTGCAAATTAATCTCATTAACAGAAACATCACTACCTGCCCCCCCAGTCACCCATGCACCTGCACAGGTCAGGAAATCCAGCAAGCCTATGGAGCTGCTGCTGGTGCAAAGGATGCAGGGAGGGCTGCAGCCTCCAGCCAGAGCCTGGAGAGGAGCCTGTGCCCCTGGGAGGGAGAGCCTGGGCTGAGGTGTGACACCAGCTCCCTGCACTGCCCTGGAAACATCCCTCCTGCTCTCTGTGCCTCCCCTGCAAGCCAATACAGGAGCCACACAGAGTAACCAGGCTGTTACCTGCACTGCCAGGTGGCTCTAGCACAGAGGCAGCCCAGGGAACCACACCAGCCTCAGGGACACCCTGCTCCCCCTGGAAACGGACTTCATGGGCACCACACTGCCCACCACTGCAGAGCAGGGACAGCTCTGCCCACCCAGGGAAAGATCTCAGCACTTGAGGAGTAAGGAAGATCCTGGTGGTAGGATTTATCCAGGTAAAGCACAGCAAGCTCCCTGAAGAGAAGCTGCTCAGCATTTGCACCATGTTTTCATGGATCACTGCTCTGACCTTCTCCCACATCCTACAATGGCCAAAACTTTCAGAAGCAGTCAAACACCAGACATACGTCACACTACATGGATTATTTAGTAATTTCACCAAAAAAGTACACAAGAGAAATGCCTTTATGTTTAATTTTTTAATTTTTGCTACAAGGAAGCTTTACAAATGGCAAGGAATAGTGCTCATAAAGTTACAGGACCACAGTCAAAGCCCACAGTGTTTTCTCCTCAAAGGAGAAAACCTCATGTCCAGCACCTGTGCCTCCTTCAGGTTGTACAGCCACTGCTTATCTCCTTTATCAATAGCTCCTGCTGCACTGACTCCTTCTTACTCCTGATGAAGGACTTGCTGGTGCAAAGAGAAGCTGTTCAATAACTACTGTATTTCTGCTCAGAATTGGTTGCATTTCAGGTGCAAGTTGAGACACTTTGTTTCTGAAGCACTCTGAAATCTTTCAGGGTGGAACTGCTAAGGTTATTGTTACCCTGTTTGTTTCACAGCTAGGAAGTGCTCTGTTTAAATCCAGAAATGGCAAAACCTCCATTTCAGGAGGCAGAAGGAAATGGCCAGAGAAAAGCCTGTTTTATGACTCTGCTTGTCACAACAGATTTTCCTACAGAGAGAGATAAATGTTTGAAACGTGAACTTCCAAGCAGCCTCAGCATGAATCCCAGCAGAGTTACATTTTCAAAACACATTACATGTCTTCCTTTCTGTGAGAGCCAACAAAATACATTCCCTACCAGTGGGAACTGAAAGTCCATCTGAGAAAAAGCAAACAGCATTAAATTTCCCAAAGGAAAGATGCAGAAATTTTAGCTGAGAGTGAGGCAAAACAAACTAAACACTTTGCACTGAGTGACTTTGGAGACGACAGTTACATGTTTTGCAAAGACAACTGAATTTTAACTGGTTTGGTGGAACAGCACACAGAAACAATCTGTGGCCTCTGAACTCCTTTGGATATTGAGGTTATGGGAATATAATTTAATGGGAAGCAGAGCCTGGATTTAGAGGACAAAAGAAGGGAACGATGGCTCTGAGAATGGCCATGGATGAGTCAGGTTTTCCCAGCAAGCCCACCAGCACACAGCAGGCAGGCAGGCAGAAGTGGCTGTGTGAAAAGTCACAGAGCATAAAAAATGAGGCTGAAAATTCTATCGGAAAAAGTTAATTACAGTCATTAAGGGCAGCATCATCTGGTGGGTGGCTACAAGTGGCTTGTGTTCAATTCCTGCCTCCATCAATTGATTACTTAAGACAAATAAAATCTCCATCTCAGTGTCTCCAACTGCCTCCTGAGCCCATTTTCTTACTGTGAGCACAGACAGGGGCCACACCTTGTGAGGGCACAGGTGAGAGGTGTTATCTCAACCTGCTTACAAACACCAAAAGCTCTCATGGCTATTTTAGGCTGGAAAGCTCTGGCCAACCCACTATTCATGTTCTAAAAGAGCATTTGTGAGGATTTGGAGATGGAAAAAACAGATCAATGACAAAACAAAAATGCAGATGACACAGAAGATACAAATAACACTTTTAAGCATTATTCAAGTAATTTAAAAGCCAAAGTCCAATTAAAAACATTTTAGAGACTTTAAAAACAAATTAGCCTCAGATTTTTTAATTACATACCACTTGTTCTTCTCAGCTCGAGCTGGCTTGGATCACAAAAATCCATTTCACTTTCCATCTCGTACATTAGCACAAGATTGTAACGTTCAGATTTGGAAAACATTTCTCAGGTTTATTTATATATTTAAACGTTACCCCGGAGAGCAAGCACACTCACTTCTAAATAAAACCTTACACTGTCTTGGCTCAAAAGTCGTAGTTTAAGCTAAAATTTCTAATCCAAGTGGCAGGTTCCTGGCTGCATTCAGCAGGTGAGCAGCAGGTACCACCTGCCCCAGATCCAGGGGCTGGCTTGGTCATTCCAGGACATGGTCCTGCTGCTCTGCATACATATCATACATGCCTGCCCCTGCTCTACCCCTTCCATCTCCCCACGCTGACTGAGACACCTGATGTGTCCTGGTTTCAGCACTAACGAAGATCAGGACAGCGGAGTGGGGCTCAGGAACCTCGGCCATTGCAACAACTTTTGAGCTGAGCTTTGCTCAGTCTGCTCCCCTGCTGCCGCACCCGGGGAGGGGAAGGAGCAGGAGGGCAGGTACCTGCTCAAAATACTTGCTCTCGCTGTGACGGATAAACATCACAGCTCCACTTCAGTCCCGTGTAAGAACAGGCACCACACACGGCCGTGACACGGTCAGTGCACCGGGGGCAAGGGAGCGGTGCCGCTCTGCCGGCGGGGAGTCCCCGCTGGAACAGAGGTGCCCGCGGTCCCGGGCATGTGCACGGCACAGGCACCTCCTGCCACGGCACTCGGGACCCCGGGCAGAGCTGCTCCCGCCCGGTGCCATCGCAGGACCTCTGTCTGTCCGTCTGTCCGTCCGTCCGTCCTGCCGAGCACCCGGTGAGGGGCACCTGGCGAGGGAGCCCAAGTGCGAGTGTGACCAGCCCTCGGTCCCCGTCCCTCGAGCACTCGTGGCTCACACTGCCCGGCCCGGCCCCACAGGAGCGCGGGAACCGCCGAGCTCTCCCTGCCGGGGC
>NW_021940796.1:660473-677870 GCF_001715985.3 Manacus vitellinus
GATCCAAGGGATAGGTGAGATCCGAGGGATGGGAGAGATCCAAGGGATAGGTGAGATCCGAGGGATGGGAGAGATCCGAGGGATGGGAATGATCCAAGGGATAGGTGAGATCCGAGGGATGGGAGAGATCCGAGGGATGGGTGAGATCCAAGGGATAGGTGAGATCCGAGGGATGGGAGAGATCCGGGGGATGGGAATGATCCGGGATGGGAATGATCCGAGGGATGGGAATGATCCGAGGGATGGGAATGATCCGAGGGATGGGAATGATCCGGGGGATGGGTGAGATCCGAGGGATGGGTGAGATCCGAGGGATGGGAATGATCCAAGGGATGGGTGAGATCCGAGGGATGGGAATGATCCAAGGGATGGGAATGATCCCAGGGCACGGGAGCTATTCCCCAGGACATAGATCGACCCTGGCCCGTCCCTGTCCTGTAATCCCAGCCTGGAGCTGATCACAGCACCTGGACACACACACAGGTGTCCCTGTGATCCCACAGCACTTTTGTGCTTTAGAAATCCCAAGTCACAGGCGGGGATCAAATCACAGAAGACAAAATATAACACTTTATTAAAAATTAGTGTTCCATTTCCATTTAATGCACTGATAAAACACTTTAATCAACACCTAATTAATTACTGCATTAACTAAGAAATTTATCGGTAAGACTGACCCTAAAAAAGTTAGACATAAAAATAAAACAAAGACAGAATGTCAGTTTAAACAAGATCAGCAGTCATACCTGCTGTACTCTGGATACAAAATATTATAGAAATCCAAAAGAATCCTTTACTAATATTAAAAAAATTAATACAACATCCCTCTGAGGTAGGGGAGGGTCTTATCACCACTTTATTAGATGAGGAGAAATTACACATATACAGAAAACACATCCTGCCGTGTGCGCCCGAGGGAGTGACAGAGCTGGAGTGGGACTGGTGCCCACTCCCCTCCCACAGACACCTCGGCTCTGCCAACAGCACCGGGGTGGAATTTGGCTGAGAAGGTCGAATGCCAAGGATTGTCAGAAGATACAATCCAATTGTGTAGGGCAGGGCCTGCTGGGCCAGACCCATCCAGTTCAGCTCAGCTGTATTCATCAGTGTTGCCTCGAGTGTTCCCCCAGTGTTCCCCCAGGGGAAAAAAAAAATAAAATAGAAGTCAAACCAAGCCCACGGTAAGTACTGCCCATTCCAACACAGCTCTCAGTGACACCACTGGCCCCTGCAACGCCTTCCAGTCCCAGCCAGTTATCCTCCATTTTAACCAAGAACCGCAAAAGATAAAAGTCGCTGGAGTGGAACATCATGGCAGGATAAATGTCTGCTGTTCCAAAAACTAAATGTCAAGGTGAAGGTTAAGCAGTGAGTTTTGTCTCGGCGTTCATCAGCAGCTGGAGCTGCTGGCCTGCAGAGCCCTCCCCTCTAACACTGCTGCCTAATTAACACCCATCCCAAATATCTGCTCCCCAGTCACTGAGACCCCTTCCCTGGAGAAGGACCAAGGCTGTTGGCACTGCAGCCTTTAGCACAGGATTGGGCACAGATGGCAGGGGACAGTTTCCATTCATTGCCTCAGTCTGCCTGAGTGCTCAAAGGTTTGCTTAAATTCAGGAGTGAAGAGGACAGCGAGTCCTGGAAGAATGCCAGCTAATGCAGTCAGAATTCACACCCTACAAATGAGGCAAAAAGGCCTCTCCTTCCTCCCAAAGGCTACCCCAAATTCCCAGGCACCTCATTAACACACCTATTGGTGATGGTCTACATGGGAAGCCACTACAAGTCTCAACTTGCAGACAAATGCATAAATTAGAAACCAGTATTGTCCTTATTTGTCTCTCTAGAGCCAGCAGAGGACCCTCAGGCAGCACAGCCAGTGTCCCCTTGAGCAATGGGCAGCCCACTGCACACCCACCAATGCTGCCTTTAAACTGCATCATCCTGCTCAGTGCTGCTGCTTCTCCTTTACACCAGGTCGTAAAAACATGTCCTAGAACAACCAGAACGTTCCTCTCAAAATAATTCACAGCCTTCAATCACAAAAAGGCTGATTAAGACGAGAATACAAAGCATGTGTGACATCACAGAATTATCAGAACCTGGTGGTCAGAGACACCACATCCCCAGGCCATGATTTTGGTGTGAGGTACACTCAGTAACACCCTGTGCTGGAGCAGTTCCAGACAAGCAGGAGAAACTACAGTGAAATGAAAAGGATATCTGCACATTTTTAAGCACATACATAACTGCTGACGCTTCTTACTGAGATTCCACATTCCACAAACACCAAGAAGTTCCTTTGCACTTGGCAGAAGATTCTCACAACCCAGATGGTTCTCAAAACATTTTGTTTTCAAGGTTAATTTAATCTAAATTCAAATCAGAAATTAATACTACTTGTTTGCTATGGGAGACAGGGACAGAAAACCAACTAAACCAAAACACAAGCTTTTCTCTGCTTCTTACAGTGTAATAATTCACAAGTTGGATCCATTTCATTAATGACTCCTGGGAGCACAGGAAGCCTCTGGAGCAGCACATGGATCTGACACTCATTCTTTTTCACACCCTCCTTCCCATACCTGTCCTCCCCAGAGGAAATAAATGCAAATATGACATTTTTATGCTTATAACTTTTTTAACACAGTTTTGCAAGGCTACCAGCATCACTTAATCTGCTAACATTCACTATGATAGTAGCAAGAAAAAAATAATACAAATCATTTTCCAAGAAACAAGTGCCACACATGGATTTTAAATGGCAGCAGCCTTTTGAAAAAAGTACAAGGGAATAAACTGAACCTATTAAGTGCAGCACAAAGACTCCATCACTGCAGCCTTTGCTGGTGGCTTCAAATTAAATCCCATCAGTGGAGGGAAAAAATTTTAAAAATCCACATCACACTCTAGCAGAATTAGAGAGAAATACCACAAAAATCTTCGTCAAAACTTATCTCAGCAGCTGTATTTTCCCTGGCACAACAGAATAACAGCTGGAAAACAAAAACTTACAGAGAGCAATATAAAAGAGAAGAGGTTATTAGAGTTTTCAAGAGGCCTTTCACGACAAGGCAGGTGCATCTCTGTGCAGTGCTGCTTCCTGAATGTGAGGAGAAAGAAGTGAATCCTGCCATGTGTAGAGGCCTGGCCAGGCAAGAAAATCCTGAAACTTTATAGCCATTAGTGTTTTCTTATTAACCCCCAGCAATTCTGTTTTCAAAAACCTAAATGAGTGCAAAGAATCTTTCTGTTCCCTCCCCTGCTTCCAGTACTCCCAAACCATCCACATCTCAATCTCACTTATGACCTCACTGCATTAATTTGAGATTTTTTTTTTTCTTGTAGGCTTTTGCAGCAATTTTCTTTAAATCTTACAGGTGGATTTGGCACTGGTCAAAGCAGTTCAGGACCAACCCTCATGGAATCTGGAGCTTCCATGACCAAGTACAATATGGGAACACAAAAGCAGCATATCCAACATATCCATTGCTGCCAGTGGACAGCCAGCAGGAATAACCATTAATGACAGAATATGCAACCCAGAGCTCAAACATACAAGCAAACATTTAAAAATACAGTAATGGCTTTTCATACTAAACTTGAAGCTGTTTCCAGAGACCCAATTTGCAGAGCAGACTTGACTCCAACCCCTGAAGTGCCCTGTACAATTAGCACCCAGCCAAGCACTCAGGATAAAAGTGAGTATTTCAGTTTAAAATCCACTATAAGCCACCTCTCTCTTGTGCCCAAGGCCCCTTGCAGTTTCATGCTAGAACAAGATTTTCATGGCTGTTCTTCTCTTTCCACTTCAAGTTCTATGCTCTAAAAGGGATTTAAAACACAGAACTTGAATTCACATGATGTAGCCTTATAAAACAGCTTAGCCTGTACCTCCCCAGCCACTGCAATTTTTCCCCTGCTGCAGGAGGAAACTAATGGAAAAGCAATTCCATGGATTGTCCTTGTTTATATGAACAGAATTTCACTGTCACAAGCCTCAACAAGGGCAACCCTGCCACAACCTGCTCAAGTTTGCTGACTTGAAGCTTCTTCCCTCTCCATACCCATCTCTCCATCTCCCAGGACAAGTCATTACATACATATTTAAATTTCCAAAGACTTCTCATTTTTCACAAGGGGAGGTTGCTTGATGACTTGGCTCTTATCACTTTGGGAGAGCTTGCCTTGGACTCGATGACTTTTAAAGGGAGCTGTCCTGGAACACAAACCTCTGCAGGTGTACTGAGGAAAGGGGTGGGAGAAAGCACACGTGCAGTGCACCTGACTGCTGGCAGCTGGCTGGCCAACCATTTCTCCTGGGGGTTACCACATGTAGTGTCTGCCAAGAGTAGCCACATTCGAGTTCTCTCTTCAGTATCTCGATTTAAAAACTGCACGTTCCGTCATGCGAGGCCCTGAAGGGGCAGGTGTCTGGAGAAAGCTTTTCAAACCGCGCCACCTCACTGCTCGCAGGAAGTGGGAAACCAGCGAGTTGTTAGAGAGGAAAGAACCCCAAACTGAGAACCAGTGTTACAAATCTCACCCCTTTCTGGCAGGCAGAGGGGACAGTCTGTAGGCAAAGCACGTGGTGCAGAACTCCCACCTCAGTTCTCCAAGCCCTCAGTGTTGCTCTGTGCGCACAAACGCCCATTGGCCCGTCCAGGGAGCCAAGACGCCAAATGAAGATCAATCCCCAGAGCCCGAGTGATCCCTCCCTGCTGCCTGATCCTGCTCCAAGCACACTGAGCCCAGCCTGACCAAGGCTTGCCCTGGCTCAGCACTAGTGGCCGAGCTGGCGGTCGTCGTAGGTGCTGTATCTCTTCACGTGGATGCGGCGCACGCGGTCGCGCAGCTCGAAGCCCTCGTCGTCCTCGCTGTGCGACGCCTGGCTCCGGCTCCGGCTCGTGGCCTCCAGCAGGGAGTTATCAGGAACCCGGGGGGTTTCATACAGTAAGACATTTAGTGTTTCCTCATAAATCCGTGCCTCGGGGAATTCAACCTACAACAGACAGCACACGTCCTGTTCTGACCCGCCCAGGCCAACGGGACTGGAACACAAACCCGCACGTGAAGAGATATTTGAGCCATAAAGAGACACATGGGACAAAGAGAGGGAAACAGAAATGAACAAAGCAGACTAATTCCTGGTAGAGGATTCCTCCCACCACGAGGCCACCTCCCTCACCTCTTCTTTTAGATTGTTCTAGAAGGGAAAACAGTACCTCTGCTTCTTAACGCTGAACCCCGGTCACCTTGCCCGACTAACAGAAATCAGAAATTAACTCCTAAATTTAGGGAAACTCTGTGGATTCACCATGCTAGCCATTCACTTAAGAGCTGGACTTGATGATCCTTGTGGGTCCCCCCAGCTCAGAACATTCTGTTTCTCCGGGGTTCCGTGATTTCTATCCCGTAACAGACGGGTGGGGAAGCTCCGTTACCTTGGTTTGCTTCTTCTCGGTGGCGTAGACGATGGAGGTGCAGCACACCTCGGCCAGCTTGCGGCCCTGCCCGTAGAAGGACCAGCAGCAGATCTCATCCCCGATCACGTCCTTGATGAACAGGACTCTGCCGTTGAACCGCAGAGAGAGCTTGTCAAACAGCTCGATGTTCTTCAGCAGGTTGTCATCTGAGTTACTGAAACACAGCACCGAAAGCAGGGAGAGGATTTTTCAACTGGCCATCTCTGCCCATTTTATACTCTGCTCCACCAGCTGTAAGTGCTGATCTAACTGCTGAATGCAAATAAGTAGTGACTCATTGTCATATGCTGCCAAGAAAAGAGGGGTAACAGCCCATTTCAGATACAAATACACTGCTCTGACCCCTGTGAGCAAACACACCAGCCTTCAGGGTCAAGCTATATAATTAATAACGGCAGCACAATGTCCCAAACAATTACATCAACTATTCACCACTCTCCTGACTGACACTCGAGGTGATCAAACCCCAGGCTCACTGCAGTTCTCTGGCTTGATCACAGCGAAAGCCCAGAGTCAGTGTGTGCTGGAAGAACACTGCTGTAAGCAAAAAACCCAAACCCCACCCAAACCAAAAGCAGCCAAGTTAGGTCATCCATCATCTTACTCCACTCCTATAGCCAAAGGGAGACTTTCACAATACAGCAGGGAAAACAACCAGACATACCTGGTGTAGGAGTATTTATTGTTGCTTCTATTATAAAGCAGCTTAACAACAGGCTGTTGGGAGAGAGAGAAAAGCAGAAAATGTAAGTTCTGTGTTTGAGTACAATTAGCATAAATTCATAGTTGCTGGGAGCAGTTACTTTCAGTGATGACTCTATCAGTCTCTCTTCCTCCTTCGGAGAGGTGATAATAGGGATGCTGCAGACTGGCTCATACAGGTCTTTCTTGTCCTGTTTCAAAAAAAGAAGAAAGAGGAAATAAGAGAGAAATGCTAAAGCTAACACTGCTGCTGCTGTCTCCTCCAGCCATGTTCTCAAATGCTGTGATGCACAGGAAAAAAAAACTCTCTGGGTTGCTATAGTAACCACATAGCTTACCTTGATCTGCAACCCAGAATCACAGCAGAGATTCCTTATCCCCAGAGGGCAGCAGTAATTGAAATACTGGGATGCAGGTGGATGTCCTCAGCTATAGCAAGGACAATCTCTAGTCATATTTGGTTTAAGTGGGTTTATTATTCCATCCTTTCTTGAAGAAAAAGATAGAGGGAGTTTGCACTACTTTTAATCAACTCAAACCACTGCAGTACAGAACATCAGCCACTGTGAGCTGAACACTTGGCAGAACAGGGTGTCACCAACACGGCGTCAGCCCCTGGGACACAAAAGCCACAACCCAGTGTGTGCAGGACAAGCTGTGCCCTCGGATCCCTCTGGCAGCAAACTCAGAAAAGCTCCATAGCTAACATGGAAGCCTCAGAACATTCTGTTTGTAGAAGCCAGGTTTTGAATTCTAAGCCAGAAGGAAAACTGTCAGTGTGGCTTTGCACCTCTTTCAGTGACACCATAGTATGCTGAACCCAGCATGTGAGGTGTTCAGTAGTTACTGAATTATGTCCTGCAAGAAACATTCTTTTCACAATTTTAAGACTAAATTATATATACTGTCTCTGGGCTAAGCTTATTAAAAAGTTGGAGGCTCAAATCCATTCTGCCTATAATTATTATCTAATTAGAAGTGATGTAACTTGGAGGAAATTTAGACAAATGTCATCTGCTGTAGTTTTAGTGAAATGGGCAGGATTTTCAGCGATGACTGTTGCACACCACCAGGTAACTCAGAGCTGGATCGGGGGAAGGCTGTCCCTGGAGTCTCGGGACCTGCTGGAAAGGTGGGGCCCTGGAGTGGAGCATCCTGAGAATTCAGGAGACAGGGATAGGATATCTCTGTCCTGGGGGACAGGAGCTGAAGGGCAGGCACGAGCCAGAGCTGCCCTCTCTGCAGCTGGTGCTCTGCCAGCCAGAGCATCGTGGACTCTGTGCCAGGTGCTCAGCCAGACCCACACCAGCCCTCCAGGGTGTGTTTTAACCTGAGGGGAGGGGGGTGCCTGGGTAATATTTTCTGCTCTTTTATTTCACACCAGAGGAAATATCTTACACATCTCAGCCTTGCTGCCATCTCTGAGGCCACAAAATAATCTCTAAAGTTACCTTAACTACATTTTATAGGCAAATCACCCACAAAACACTTCACAGGCTACTTCTGTTCTTACCTGCAAGGCTGCTTGGCACATGTCCACTAAGCCCTGGATGAGATAGTATTTGGCTTCTGCCATCAACTCTTTGATCTCCTGCCTGTGCTTTGGAAGTGCAATTGTGTCATCTCGCAGGTAGTTTAAAATTGTTCCAAAGTGCTTCCCACAACGGTCTATAAGGATCCAGCCTGAAAAATAACCAACACATTTCAGTCACCTCAACACTAGAGGTAAGAAAAAGCTCCTTGCAGAGCTTAAATAAGCCTCAGGTTTCCTGAAACCACAAAGAACACTTCTCCCATTTCCCCCAGTAGAAGTCTCTACTGACTGTGAGCAAACTGAAGCTTGTTCCAGAACAGAACCTGACAGTGGGACCCCTTTGGTACTGTCTGGATGTTCCCACTGCTTTCCAGCATCCCAAAAGCAAAGCCTCGAGATAAAAATACCCGGCTTCCAGTACAAGACACAAAGCTTGCTGCAGGAACCGCCCTGCAGTGCTGCATGTGCTGCTGGACAGCAGAAACTGCACACCAAGGAAGGACCAGAAGAGAGAATTCACAAGTGTTTGTAACAAGTAGATTCAAGATAAGTTCTGTGGCCTGACAAGGAGGATTTGGCACTTTTCCAAACACATCTTCTGCTGCTGTTTGGAGTTAAAGAGAGAGAAGTGTTCTGAAGATGCTAAAAGGCAGACCAGCCCAGAAAACACAGTGTAGGAAAAAAGCTGTTCTAGTCCCCAAAGAGGAGCAAAGAACACGACAGACACATCAGGAGGGAGCACAGAGGGGATGCAGCACAGGAAACAGTAGCAGACAGACAGTTCTTGCAATTTTACATCCCTGAAGTCACATTCCCCAGGAAACAGGATGTCTGACTGCTGCCAAACAACAGCAACGCAGAATGCACGCAGGCAGAGGACTTAATGCAGTGCCAAACCCTTTCCCATAATGTGGAAAGCAGATAAAAAAAGTGTTATTTTGGGATCTAGGTACAGAAAACAACCTAGCAAAGTAAGCTAAACCCCTGCTGGATTCTCACAGCTCCAGCTGGAGAATATGACCCTTGTTTTCCATTCAGGTTGAGGCTCTTATACAAAACTGCTTGTTCTGCTCTCTATAATGTATCTGGGACCTGTGATACCAATATCCTGTGTCCAGCTGGAGGTGACACACTGCCTGACTGACCCCCAAACACCGTCACAGCACCATGAGCCACGAGTGAAACATGCTGCTGGCAGGAGGAAAAAAGGAATTTTCAACATAGCAAGCCAGGTTATTCTGAGCCTTAAAGCTGAAAACTGACATCCCTCCCCATGTGCGCAGTTTGAACGATGCCACTGACAGAAATGACAACCCACAGACTGTCTGTTCAGTGTTTACAACACCACCGACAATCTGCTCAGACGCTGTGAGGGCAGGAAAGAGGCCCAGTCCTTCCCTGGTTAATTCTGGTAACAAAAGAGCACATTTCTATAAAGCCAGAGGACTGCTGGCATCAATGGGAGCTGGCTGCCTAGTGTTCCAAGTCATTTTTGGAACACATCTTTCCCTACATCCTAAACAGAGTGTAGTCAAGATATTTTAAAAACCACCACCAAAACCCAGTTGTTCTACAAACCTGTCAACAGCAGCAGCCCCTCCCTTACCTTCCTTGTCCGTGAGCACCTCCATCCTGCCGCTGAACATGGCCTTGAGCATGGTGTCGTGCCTGGTGAGCACCTGCACCGTGGTGTAGTACAGGGAGCCGCCCACGTTGAGCCGCACGTACTTGTTGCCCAGGCTGCCCCCCTTGAAGCTGCCAGCCTTGGGCTTGGGCCCCGTGCCGGGGCACAGGGCGAGGCACGTGTCCCCAGACATGTCCTTCTGGAGGTAGATGACGACCCTGCAGCGCGTGGGCCGGGCGGGCCCCGCCGTGGTGCTGCGGTCACGCGTGTCCCGGCGGGGACGGGCACGGAGCGCTCATCACCTGCGGGCAGAGCGGGCGGTCAGTGGGGTGGGCACAGAGCACTCATCACCTGCAGGCAGAGCGGGTGGTCAGCACTGCCACAGGGTGGGCACAGAGCACTCATCACCTGCGGGCAGAGCGAGCGGTCAGCGGGGTGGGCACAGTCAGAGACTGCCAAGGACATGGCCACACACGCTGTGACAAAACAACATCGAGCCAGTTTCCAGACAATTCCTGCAGTGACATAACCAGCCAAGTCATGGCTGTGCCACATTTCTGAGCCACGTGAAACTCCCCCGACTTCCTGCAACTTCCTCTTCACCAACACTGCAAACACCACACACCACTGGAGGCCAGGCCTAAACCCTGCTGGAATCCAGCTCCCCCCAGCTTCCCAAAAGAACACAACTCTCTGGGCAGAGCTGAAACGCTGGAAGAGCTTCCTGCCCCTCCTTCAGCTGGGCTGTGTGTGCATCTCCCTGGGCAGGGTTTGCTGATGTTGGTTTGACTTTTAACTGGAGATACAAATGTCTCTTCAAATGCCTCAACACTGAAAGGTTGGATCATTAACATTCCACTTCCCGGTGACTCCTTTCATTCAAAACTCTCCTTCCTCCATCCTGAAACCCTGAACAGTCAATGTAGTTTTAATGAAAAAAAAAATAAAAATTAACACCACTCCCCATCAAGTACATCCATCCACTCTCTGGAGTACCTGCCTCAAATAGCCACATAGCACCTCTTCCTCTCCCCAGTCTCACATTTACTTTCTCATCCACAAGAAGCTCAAAATGGAAACATAAAAGAATGAAACTCTGCCAGGCCACACCTGAAGTTCTCTAACCAGAAAAGTGCAAATACAAGTTTCTTACCTATCTTTCTTCTAGTACTTATTGTCTCAAAAGGTTTTTGCTGTTGCTTTTCTTTGGCTTTTTTTTCTGTTGTTTTTTCTTTGTTGGTTTTTCTTAAACTCTTTCAGACTACAAATACCTCCCTCTCTCAGTTCTGTGCTTATGGCACATGAGTGACCTTTATAAACAAATATGCCACCTGCTAACTTCCACCTCAGCTTTCAACAGAGAAAAGCCTCACAACCACCCATCAGTACAGTTAATTACCTGGCAGCTACAATGGTGGCTTAAAACTGCCCGAGACTGGAAGAACTGCTGCACTTGGACCTAAAACACAACGTTATTCCGCAGTTCCTAATTCATAACTCCCTTATTACAACTAAGCAAACGCTACAAGTGATGTCTGCTAAGGAGCTGTGGGGCCTTGGCTGCGAACAGCCGCGAGACCTTTAATCACCCCTCTGACACGACGGAAAACTCCCCACGTCCCTCCTTCCTACCCTGACTCCTGCCCGCGCCGGGACCAGGGACCAGGGACCAGGGAACAGGGACCAGGGAACAGGGAACAGGGACCAGGGAACAGGGAACAGGGACCAGGGAACAGGGAACAGGGACCAGGGAACAGGGACCAGGGAACAGGGACCAGGGAACAGGGACCAGGGAACAGCCCCCGCTCGGCACCGCCGGGAGAGGAACAACCCGAACCCGGCTGGGCACAGCGGGGGTCCGCTCGCACCGGGGGCCGCTACCCGCCGCGCCGCAGGGACACGGCAGGGCCTCGGCACCGGGAGCTCCGGCCCGGCCCCGGCCCAGGCCCCGGCCGCCGGCCCCGCACCCGCCCGGCCCCGCACCCGCACTCCGCACCCGCACCCGCACCCGCACCCGCACCCGCACCCGCACCCGCACCGCACCGCCACTCGCACGCGCACTCCGGCCCACGCTCACCCCGCGGCCGCCCTCACCCCGGGCCCGGCGAGCCTCGTCCCGCCCCGGGAAGCGCCGGCCCGGAAGAGCTTCCGCGCTGCCCGCGGGCCCCGCGGCGGCGGAGGCGGGCCGGGCCGGGGTTTTGGAGGGTCTGGCCCTGAGGAGCGTCCGGCGCCGCTCGGAGGGCCGGAGGGGTTGTGAGGACCGTCCCCCGGGCCGCTCGGAGGGGCCCGGAGGGGTGTGAGGACCGTCCCGGGCCGCTCCAGGAGGGGCCGGAGGGGTTGTGAGGACCGTCCCGGGCCGCTCGGAAGGGGCCGGAGGGGTTGTTGAGGGAACCGTCCCGGCCGCTCGGAAGGGGCCGGAGGGGTTGTGAAGGACCGTCCGGCCGCTCGAGGGGCCGGAGAGGGTTGTGAGGACGTCCCGGGCCGCTCGGAGGGGCGCCGGTATAGGGAAGTTGTGAGGAAAGAGCGGTCCCCGTCCGGGCCGCTCGGAGGGCCGGAGGGGTTGTGAGGAACCGTCCCGGGCCGCTCGGAGGGGCCGGAGGGGTTGTGAAGGAGACCGTCCTGGCGCGCCGCGCGGTGGGCGGGGCTCGGCCCGCATCGCCACCAGATGGCGCAGGCGGCGCTGGGCTCGGCGGCGGCTGGCACTTCGATCAGCCTGAACAAGCTGCGGGGGCTGGAGCCCGAGGTGGCCGGCCGGCAAGACGGCGCAGCTCCGCGAGGAGTGTCGGGCCTTCGTGGACAGTGAGTCCCGCACGGCCCACGGGCCGCCCCCGGGCACTCCAGGGCTCCCCTCTTCTCCTGCCCCTTTTATCTGACTCCGAGGAAAACCTTAAAACGTGGCTGTTTACAGTAAACTCTATAAACATAAAGCTGCTTCTAAAAGCTATACCACGAAGCAGGAGCGTTGCTCCTCTTTAGGGCTGTTCTGGGTATCACTTGCCAATCTCTTCTTCTTTGCAGAAACAGCAGAATTCCAGAAAATAGTGGGCAGCTTGATTGAGCTCGTTGACCAACTGGCCAAAGCTGCAGAAAGTGAGAAGATGAAGGTACTGTGCAGTCAGTTCCTGGGTTCTCGTGTGCTCTGCCTTGTGTAAAAAACCAGCTCTGTCCCTCCCTCCCTTTACAGCAGAAGCAGCATTTCCCTGTCAGCGTCCTGCTGGCATTCCCGTGGGACTAACTGGGCCTTTTTAGTTGACATTAATGTCTAGAAGCCTGTGACATTGTCACATTACTCCTGCATGTCACAGCTCTTCCTGCTTGTCAATATTTCTGCACTTAAACAGAACCTGTATTTTTAAATCGCTCCTTTTACTGGTAGAACTTAGTCCTCAAGAGGCAAGAGAAGCCTCTGGTAGCCAGAGCTTGTCTGGACCAGTGCCCACTCTGTGTGTCCAGAGGAGTCAGGGACTTTGTTCCCTGTGTCTGAGGGAGGCCCCAAAGGCCTCACCCGCCCAGGATCACAGTGTCACCCTCCCTTATTGCTGGCACGGCTGAAACACCTCAGAATCAACCTGCTGGGAGGGAAAGGGGCTAAAAAAATTAACAAAACCCCCTCAGCACATCCCACCCTCTCCTGCCAGGCCATCGGGGCACGGAACCTGCTGAAGTCGATCGCAAAGCAGAGAGAGGCTCAGGAGCAGCAGCTCCAGGCTTTGATAGCCGAGAAGAAGATGCAGCTGGAAAGGTGAGGTTTGTGCTCAGCACTGTGGGGAGCTGTGCAGGCTGGGAGGGCTCAGGGCTGACCCAGGGCTGACCCCTGTGGGACCCTCAGTTGGTTCAGACAGTCCCACCTGCAGCAAAGGTGTGTCCTGCCCAGAGCACACCTGGAAATGTGCCACAGGCCTGGACTCACCTTCAGGCCTTGCAGTGAGCCAAAGCAGGTTCCTCCCTGAGGCCTTGGGGGCTGACCAAAGGGAGGCAGCACGAGGTGGGCAGTGCAGAAC
This sequence comes from Manacus vitellinus, assembly GCF_001715985.3. Lineage (NCBI taxonomy): Eukaryota > Metazoa > Chordata > Aves > Passeriformes > Pipridae > Manacus > Manacus vitellinus. Next base: position 673,821 of record NW_021940796.1, read on the forward strand.
CCAGCACATCTGTAACAGCCTTGTGTCTGGCTGCTAAAGGGCCTTGAGAGCTGCACAGTGTGACAGTGCAGCTGCTGCTTCCAGTGACAGGTCACACAGGTAGCCCAGCTGCCCTCCCACAGCCTGGGGGGCTGCACTGACCCCCCTCCCACAGCCTGGGGGGCTGCACTGATCCCCCTCCCACAGCCTGGGGGGCTGCACTGATCCCCCTCCCACAGCCTGGGGGGCTGCACTGATCCCCCTCCCACAGCCTGGGGGGCTGCACTGACCCCCCTCCCACAGCTGGGGGCCTTTGACCATTTTTCTCTTGCAGGTACCGGATCGAGTACGAGACTCTTTGCAAAATCGAAGCGGACCAGAATGAATTCATTGACCAGTTCATTTTCCAGAAATAGAGGATTTTAAGATAAAAACCAGCTCACTTGGGAACTTGACCATTCCAGAATCTTGAGAATTTCAGAAATATGCAATTTCCACTGTGCAGGAGTGCAGATGGTTTGTGCAATGGAGGGGCTTTACCTTGGTGTGAATGTCCCAGCCGTGGCAATAAGGAGGGCTGACAGCTCACAGCTGCACACACTGCTCTGGCCTTTGATTTTATACCAGTTTTGTACAGTCAGTAGTTCTAATTCAAATTACAGCTGAATTAATGCTACTGGTGCTCTGTTGTGTCTCTTTTTGAACTTTACAGCTCTTTCAAAGAAATTGGGAAATAAATTATTGTTCTCAGACTTTCTGGCTGTACCAGAAGTAGTTGCTCCTGCTCTGTTACTTTTCAGCTTAAAGGTTTACAACTCCCTGGGCACTCTCAGTGGTTTTCCACTTTCTTTGTGTCTGTAAAGACACCACACACAAGCAGCAGTAACTTGGATCTACGTTGCCCACATTACTCTCTACAGAATTATAAAAAACCTACAGAAATTTATGATTGCCAGAACACATCAATTACAGACACACAAAAAAACAGAAACTACGTGAGAATTAAGAACTTTGAACTGTTCCTGAGGAATGTCCATTCAGGAATGTCATAACATGAGAGCTGAATCCCTTCATGGGCATTATTAGGATGGAAACCATTCCAAGTGTCAGTGACACCAGGAGTACATAACTATAAACTACAAACACAAATGTGAACTCAAGCCTCCTGCTGAAGTGCAAACAGATGTGTTTTGTGTCTGTCTTTAGGGAACCCAGTATGGAAATGTGGCTCGTTCCAAAGCCTGGGGAAGGCTTACCTTTTACAGAGTGAAGTCCTGAAATACAAGGGCAGCACCTGAGCAGCTTCACAGGGCCCTGTCACCTCTCACCAGGCTCCAAGTGTTCTTGCAGATCAATGGAAAACCTAAAAAACCCCCATCCACCCCAGAATTTCTATCAGTTGTTGTATTTTATGCATAGATTTACTCTGTGAATTCTCTACCATCTCATGGTCACTGTAAGTTCCTCTCAGCCTTTCCATGAAGAAGATTAAATGCAGATTATTGCAGGGAGTTATTTATTTCCATACTATAAATGATTTCAGGGAAGTGAGAAATTTGCAATTCCTTGTTTACAATTCCTGAAGTACTTCAAAATCCTCTAGGCAATATTCTTCATTTTCAAAGGTAACTTTAAGTATCATAAATCCAGAGTTTGGCACATTTACCACTGATCAGACATTAATTAATCAAAATGAAGCAAAGCAAAGGCAGGGAAATTTCAAAGGAAGGGGTGAGGAAGTTAAGAATCAGGATATGATTGGAAACGTTTCAGAAGCACAGCTTTGCAAATCTGGGTGTAATCACTTGGGGAGTCTGCAGAATATGCTGTTGGAAGACAGATTTCCTACTTAAGTGGTTTCCAAACAGTCATCTTGGAAAAAGGGAACTTGGAAGAACAATACCAGCTGCAGTGTGAGTGTGTGCCCTCACAGTTACACATCAAGGGTTACATGTCCATTTTCCTGCTGGAGAGGCCCCGCACAGACCCGACCCCAGAGGCCCCGGGGGTTGCTGGCCCAGCCTCTGGCAGAGCTGTTTGTGGTGGAAGCAGAGCTGTGCACTCAAACCAATTCCATTTTCCCTTGCAGTGCCCTGGCAGGAGCTGTTGCAGCCAACACAAGAGGGATGTTTGTCCCAGAGGACTCCGTGAGCACAGGGTTGGAACCAAATCCAGGACAGGAGTGGTGGGTACGACTTCCAGAGGGGGCTACTTCCTTTTTCTCTTCTCCACGTGTTTGTAGTGGGGGTTGCAGAGCATGGTGAACAGGATCAGGAGGGGGATCAGCAGGTAGGGCAGGTATATGGAGAGCAGAACGAGGCGCTCACGCAGCGTCTGAGGGCCCACGTGCTCGGACTTGGAGAAGTCGTGGAACAGGATATGGGCCAGGATGGCAAACAGAGTGGTGGCTACGTGGGTGGAGTAGATAATGGCAGGAGTCCTGATCCATCTGCAACCACCTGCACAGAAACAGAAAGGAAAATGTATTGAAGTATTTTTGAAACAAGCAGAATTCCGAGGCTTTTAACTTAACAGAACATTGACTGCTGTCTCTCTGCCAGGGTCAGCCATCAGTCAGACTGAATAGGTAGCACAAAAAAACCTAAGTACTAGTAGAACCCAGAAATTTCTCTCCCTTGATGGAAATTCAGAACAAAGGGGTGATCCTGAAAATTTTAAAGTAACAAAATGAGTACACAGGCTTGACCCAGACCTTTATCTACCCTGGAAGTGTGCCAGATGTCAAATACTGATTACACAAATGGCTGCACCTGACAAGGGCCTGTAGTCACAAAGTTTTGTGTCTAACAGACTTTATTCTGTGCTGCTTTCCCAGGTAAAATCCGCCATGAGAGCAGCCCAGTGCTCGTGGCACACTCGTTAAGGGCTGTGACAGCCCAGCCCTCCACAGGGTACGTCCCTCAAACTGCTCGAGACTGATGCAGAAACCTTCTCTGCTGTTCCAAAAGCAGGAGTGGTGCAGAAGAGCTCCCAGGACGTGCCCCTGCTCTGGTTTCATACCCACCCTTCAGGAAGGCGTAGGCGGCGACGGGGAAGAACGGCAGCTGGAGAAAGGCTTCACAGTAGATGAAGGCCTTGAACCACTCCGGGGGCTGCAGCATCATGGGGTCCCTGAAGGAAGTTGCATACTGCTGCAACAGGTCTGTCAGCTTAGGGAAACCAAACCAACACATTCTGTCACTGAACAGCAACCTCAGCACGGCAAAGATGTGATTCTCAACTGAATGAAGCCACCAGTGCAATGGGAAAACAGAGTGATCCAACCTTGGCACTTGAGGATTTGTACTGCAGTTTAAACAGGGACTATGTTTATAGTAATGAACCCTTTGCATTAACTCTGTATTAAATTTGCACTACAGGCAATTTTAGGATTACTTCTGCACTAAGTACAGTTTCCAAAAACTACTCCTGAAATACGATTTCCTATCAGAAAAAACCCAAACCACAAAAATCTGCCCCTTGACACTCATAGCTATGATTTTCCTCTCTCTGCAGAGCTCTGCTGGTGCCAGCCCAGGGGGGCTCTCTGAGTGAGGGGTGAGCCCCCAGCCTCCCTCAGGTCCTGCCCAGCCCAGTGGGTTCTGGGGGCTCCTCCTCCAGGGCTGGAGCCCGGCTGCTGCCGTGGAACAGCTCCATCCAAGGATTTGGCTCAGGGAGTTGCAACGAGTTTCCACGACAGAAATGTAAACTCCATCATGGCTCTACACTGGACTTTGAACAGGGGGATATGCATTGGGATCTGCTGGTTAACTATTAATTAAAAGTGGTGCCTCTACACTGGAGTAATTCTCCAGCAATTCTGATGGCAAAAACCACGTCAGCCAATTGTGAGGCTCAAACAGCAGGTGACAGCCGACTGCACCCTGACGATGAGGGCTGAGCTAATTATCAGCCATCCAGCTGTGGTTTGAATTAACTTCATGATGCTTATTGTCTTTTACGATTTTGCTCAAAATCCAGCAAACCAGAGATTTTAACTAATAAATTCGGTCGCTGGGATACCCGCTGCTGCAGCGGCAACAACTCCCCGGTAGGTTTTTGGCAGGAATT